>NC_064634.1:211440250-211743280 GCF_023864275.1 Schistocerca cancellata
TGTAAAATTTTTGTGCACACCCTGATCATGATGTTTGTACATATACGTCTAAAATGCTGTATAGTAATTGCTTATTCAGTTTTACGTGGTTGCTGATAAAGCAGACACACTGTTCCTAGATTATTTTTTGCGTACTTCGTCTGTTTAGATTTTCCGCATGAAATACACTATGATACAACAGATTCACGAACACTTTAAATCTATGTAAAATGTGTAAATATTGCAGAAAATAGATTACTATTGCCGTATCAGTAACTATGATGTTATAATCTAATATATTTTCAGCTCAGTGCAATGAGGCGTCTTTTTTATTTTATATCAATAGAAATACATGATACGTATGAAGTTTTGACTTGGCTTCCACGAACATTTAAATGAGAAAGAGTGTAAGCATTTGTTTTAAGCTGTAAAAAGGTATTACCTTCATCTACAGTAAATTAGTATTTGAAAAAATTAGATGCAGTAGGGTGACAAAATGCAGCACAATAAAATAAAATAAAAACAGAGCTGGAGATTTAATTACTTTCCTTCTCTTTTCAACGATTTGGCTACGCAATAAGTACGTTCAAAAGTTGTAGATATCCTCTATGGAACAAAGTTGTGACGTTTATGGACGATCGAGGCGGAGAAACGAGGTGTAAATTAGACCAGTTACCACTTTTAAAAATTGCACTGTAAATTTTTACGATTAGAAAACTTTTTTTGCTTACACACAATATGAAAAAATGTGAGCATGATACATACCAGGAAGTTCATTGTAGCCGAGGTTTAACACCTGCTAAGGTTCATTGCCTTTCGAGCGGAGAACCAGTCTTCTAGCAGTTCTGCCGGCTCTCAACAGATGGCACGACATGGCCTCCGAGAGTGCAGCAGGCTTCGTCAGCTCCCAACGATTCCGTGCCGTTCGCCTCACCTCTGGAAGAACTTGCTATAAGTGTTCAGCGTTACTGTACCGCTATGCACAGCTCGTACGTGTAATAATTAGAACACACTTTAAAGGACTCATTACACGCGTCTAAAATCACTTAAGACAAACTGGCACTACAATAACTGGATTGCATATTTATTATACTTTTTCACGACTATAAATATGAATATTTGAATGCAGAGTAATGGAGTTATATCACATCTTCATGAACTGTAATCAATTTCCTTTGTAGCACCACAATATCCTATCAACCAACCGCAGTCTCCCATTTGCCTTACCTACGAATTAGCAGGTATGTTCATTCTTCTGTTAGGCATCTCCTTCAACGTTACACTGAAGGATTCGTATGACTTGACCAATTCCAATTAAGGTAATACTTTTTTTTTGTTTTGTGAAGTGCAAAGTTCTACATGTTTATTTAAAACTTGTTTCCAAACACCACTTGCATATCTTATCGAGGTGTGACTATTTGTGCAATTTTCTTTCAGTAAGTATTTAAAAAAAGATAACTGCATGACTTGCGAATAGTCAGACTTAACTCAATGTACTGTCTGCAAGGACATTAATAAACAACTACCTGAACAACAATGATCGCAGCACACCTCCCTGGGGCACAAGTCAAGTTATTTCCTCTTCAATAGTATCACAAATTTCGCTTAATACTGCATAAGACAATAACTTTGTGAAGTGGCATACTATAGACACTTTTGTATCTGATTAATATATATATATAGAAGGAAGTTCGTTTGTTGATGTGAGCCGGCCGGTGTGGCCGTGCGGTTCTAGGCGCTTCAGTCTGGAACCGCGTGACCGCTACGGTCGCAGGTTCGAATCCTGCCTCGGGCATGGATGTATGTGATGTCCGTAGGTTAGTTAGGTTTAAGTAGTTCTAAGTTCTAGGGGACTGATGACCACAGATGTTAAGTCCCATAGTGCTCAGAGCCATTTGAACCATTTGTTGATGTGATATAGAGAGTAATAGTGGACGTCAGACGCCAGAGAATGTCAGCGTAGTGCTCACATTTCTGCTAGGTCATTTACATTCAGGCAATGCGCTCTCAAAAATGCATGTGTGTCGTCGTAATTTCTTGTTGTTTGATTTTGACGACAGGACTTCGCAGATTTTAGTCCTTGATTTACATCGTCTTCCGTTGATTGTTATCGAGTATGAAGTTCTCTTTAGTCTTGCAATGCTAACAGAAAAGTTACAATGAAACCAAAACATACCGTGAGGAAATATAGGGAGAGAGTAACCTTCTTCGAATGCATGAAAAATAGGTGATTTTCGTTACTTATTTTTCAGGTAAAATAAGAAGTCATGTTAAATGTTACACTTACACCTGTAATGTCTTTGCGAAGTTATTGTTGTGTCTACTTCGGACATTCCCTATAACCGCTGCACCAGGTGGAAGAACCGGTTGCAGAAGGGCATTTCCCAAGCCCTTCTATTGGACCTGTAACAAATTAATTTTGTATAAGTCATTTGTTGAAACAAATGTCTTTTCCGCATAAAGCATCGAGACAAATGCATCCCCCAAAATACGCTTTTGAGGGTACTGCAGATGAGTTACGGACATTGATAGAGAATCCATTTTAAAATGTCGCCATAAAATTCCGATCAAGTTATGCTTCCTGTCAATTTGACAAATAGTTTTCAAGGAAAACGCTTTTAAAGTCTTCAATTACATTTTCCATATTTAAGTTAAACATACCCCTAGTCAGCTGTCGTCACTGATCCAAAAGGAGGTCCTCCTCCATCTTCTTCGTGCCCGTGGTGTTACTGCGGGCCTCTTTGACAGTTTGCGTCATTCGCTGCCGTGCTTGCTGGATACGCTTTCCGTCCGCTTTTTGTGCAGAAGTTGTAACAGGCTAGTCCAATCTCAGGTTTTAGGACGTTCGTCATGTCCATAATGCCTGTTAGGACGGCGATGAAATTACGTGCTGCCCCGTGGCCGCGATATCGACTATTTTTTCCCCGCCGTGAATGGTTGTCGGAGACACTTTTCACAAATCGTCATGTAACTCTACAACGGAGATTCTGGTGAAATCTGGATGAATACTACAATAAATCAGACATCGCAGATTACCTTTTAAGCAAACAAGATCGATTGTCTGAAATTTTCAAAGACAACTATCCCGTATCTCGTAAAATTAAACTCAAATTATGGTCGATGTTGATGATAATCAGAACAGCAATAGCAATTTTATTGCAATATAGCAGGGAATAGTGGAAGGTTGATCTTTGTACAGGTCTTGATGCCAGAAAAATATGTCTAGATTCATCGATTATAAAAAAAATATTAATCGTTTGTTTCATAATCTATAACCCTCAAGCATAATCAAAATTGACAACAAGCATTGGATGATAGTTATTAATATGAAACTTTGAATATTCGGAGCTCAAGTTTGTAAAGAAAACGTGGACACTTGTAGAGCCTAGAGGATTCAGAGCTGTTATACCAGTATTAGATATACTGAACCGAGCGAAGAGATTCAGAGTAGTGCGTTCGCCAAAGCTGTAACCTCAATTAGACGGGAAAGATGACGACGAACTGCTGCAGTAATACATGCCACAGGGAACGTTTGCGCGCCTACAGCGTATGCAGCCTAATTTACGTGTCACATATACGGGTTGCCCACATTGAGGCGAAGACACAGTTTCATTATACTTTTTTATGTGTCACTGGCCAAAACAATACGTAGCTGTAGGTAAAAGTGATACCGTCCTGTGTCCGTAACGTACTAACACACAAGTACAACTTGCAAACGTGTCAATGAGTTGAGAACTCACACATATTCCATAATTTATGCAAATTACGCGGTGTCACTTTATGTGAAGAGAAAATAACTATGCTTCTCGAACTTTTGATGGTGTCAGGCACTAGTAATTTCATTCGTATGCTATATATTCTATACGTTTTGGTTGCTTCGTCATCTGAACGTTCGTGATTTACACTAATTAATTATCAGTTTTATTCTTTCAGTGGACACCACATCAGGCATAAAATGATATTTGTAAATGGCTTATGCTACAGGTCTGCGTATAGTGCAATACCATATAACACTCCCTAAACTGTAGGCCTAATCAATTATTAAGCTAAAACTGCTTTCGGTTTCCACTAAGTAAGAAAGCCTACAGTGCTTGGAATCACAAAATGCAGTATATTTACATTAATTTTGAAACTCACTTATCAATGACACAATTTTGAGCTATTTATACTTAATTTTTAGAGAAGAAGTCTCAAAAAGGGTCAGGTATATTTTCATAAATTATAATGACACGTACACTGCCATTAGGACAAAACTTTTGTGGTCTGGCGTCTTTAAAAGACCACAAATAATTCACAAGCACGAAAATAACGGCAATCTTTCAGAATCACTGGAACACGGAGAAATAGCCCTGGTGTCTTACTCATTCGGGTTAAATGCATAATTGATTTATTTGATAGGAAATTCATGCCTTCTTCAGAGTTAGTTTAATGCTAGCACGTAAATCTGTATAGAGAGCGTACGATTCTGTTGTCATAATTACTAAACTAATTACGTCGTCACTGATACTAAATTCTTTTACGTTTACTGAAAGAACATCGAACTGGAAACTACCGCCACTTTACAAAAATTCGCAAGAAAGGTACTAAAAATTACTTTTAGCCTCAGAACGATCTTCACATTCTGTAGTGGAGTGTGCATTGGTATAAACTTCCTGGCAGATTAAAAATGTGTGCCGGACCGAGGCTTGAACTCTAGACCTTTGCCTTTCCTGGAGAAATACTCTACCAGAGCACTTTCCCGCGAAAGGTAAAGGTCACGAGTTCGACTCTCAGTCCGGCACACAATTTCAGTCTATCAGGAAGTGTCATAATTTTAGCAATCTTTGTGTGAAACGTAATAAATCTGATAAATGCAAAAGGTTACCTAGTTGTTCCTTCATTACAGAGAATGTTTAGTGTACAGCTTTCGTCTTACTTCGGTAGCGCTACGCATGCCATAACGCGCGGAAAAACAGAAACACACACATAAGGAAAGCAAAAGTAGTAACGTTTAAAACTATAGTAATCATGAGAAACAACCAGCGGCTTTCACGTTCAAACTGAAGTTATCAAGTTGATGGTTAATGAAAGCCTCCGCTGCTGTTCTGTTATGCATTTTTCGTGTTATGACCGGTTTCATTTCGTTCAACATAATCAAGTTGTGAAGTTGTGTCTGAAGATGTTCAAAGAAACTAATCACAAACGTAACATAATACAGTGGTGATTTTCATTAATAATTAATGTCTGCTGTGCACTTGACCAGATGTTGTCAGGGATGAGATACCTGGAGTAGGTACTGACCAAGGCAATAGACGCACAGTATCCGTATCGCAGTAGATCAGAACAGCATAGCCAACACGAGTTCTTGCTTTATCTTGTTGAAAGACTCGCTTATATCTCGAAGATACGGCACAGACACCGCACTTAAAAGATCAGAAATGTAACGTCTGCTGTCGAAATTGACGGCTATGCGAACCAGAGGTTATCGCGTTTAGTGGACAATAGCATCCCATAACATCAAGCCAGATGCTGCGCCCCCGTGATGAAAGTAATCTCAATGTCGATGGAGAAGACGAGGATAATATTAGTCTCAGGCATCATGCATAATTGAATGTACTAGGGAGCCTTAATAGATAGAATTGCTTTTAGTCTTTGTCATTCCTTACGGAGGATCGTGCCTACTAGCTAGGTTGGTAGTTGAAGAAAGTGATATACTTTTCGTGTTCCCACAAGTGGTCACTTCAAGACAAAAAGCTTTATGGAGCAGACGTGTAGTATTACGGTCTTCGAATAATTTGAGCCTCTGCTTGCGACTTGGGGACCACGTGGCACTGATGTCTCTGTCGTGGCTGCAAAACAGTGTGACAATGCTCGGGATAACTCTCTGTGTGTATCAAATCCCTGGTTCAATTCCTCCTATGATTTCTCCAAAATCCAAACGAATTCTCTTACTTCTAATCATTACAGATTGTGAATTAATGTTCATTAAGAATATGTATCTTTTTTACGTGACTTCCTCCTTTCAAAATTTTTGCATTAGCGGCCCAAGCATCAGGCTTTAAATTCTAGTCCCCATACGTCATCAAGCTACGGAATCGTTCGACGGTCACAATATTCCTGTCCAACATCGCAAGCAAGAACCGACGCCTTTTGACCCAGAGCATTATTTTGACCACAGTTTCGATAGACGTGGGTGGTTACTAGTTCGGAAGATCGTTGAGTGTCCGTGTGTTACGCATTCATTTCAGCTTATCAATTAATAAGGCCTGGTTTATTAATAAATCTCAGGTAGAATCAACGGCGGAGTTGGGGGGGGGGGGGGGTTAGGGAGGGCGGACGCATTAATGGTTTCTACTTAGATGCACACGATGTATATGGAACAGAACCAAAGCAAGTAGTAGTAGGCCCTTTGCTTTCTTTGATCTCTGATAGGTTCGTATAATAGGGAAAGCATGTTTAAGCCCATGTTTAAGACCTTTAAGATGCAGAAAATCACACTTTCGTTGAAAAATTGATATTTTCTACACGTCTGCATTATATATTTTTGTTGATGTGGTAAGCTAGCTTTGACCCAGGGCATATTATAAAATCCTTAATAATGCCAAATCGTCTACGTTGTTGGACCGCATCATGTCTCTCCTACAAGACAGACATTTCGACTCACCTGCTGCGATATTCTTTAGCAATATCCTGAAGAATCTCGGCAGAATTGTCGAAACCTCGATCGTGTAGAGGAAACATGTCGCTGCCCAACAACATAGACGATTTTCATCAGGTTACCTTCCATTCATGAAAGCTGTTGCACTCAGCGACTGTTACATTAACTTTTAAAATATAGATTGCAGCGATCAATAATCCTTTTTAAATTTTACTGTGCAGATCTAGATTTCGGCTAGAAGCTAGCCATTCTTAATGCTAAGAATACAAGAAGTACATAGTTAGATGATGTCATGAAAAGTTACAAGTAATGGCTTAACTCATATGGTTTGTATATTACATACCACTATTATTTTCGCTCCATGCATGTAATGCCTGTTGGTCGGGCTTTGTCTACAGCTCACTGAATACTACAGTTTGCAGAAGGCAGGATCTACCTCTTAAAACCTATTTTCCTTGTAAATGCAAAACAACCAATATACTGAATTGCTGTTAATAAGATTGTTTATGCATCTGAACTAACATATCATGGAATAAGTTCTGCTGGTTCACAATTATGATCATCGTACTGATATAGGATGACGCAAATGGCTGCTACATATTGGCAAAGCAGTCCTCCAACTATCAACAACAGGCCCATCAGCCTTTTGCACACCATGGCGAAGGTCCTGGAGTCTCCAACATGTCGACGGCAGCGGTCTTCTTGGGTGTGCAGAATGCTTATCATAAGATTTGGCAGGACAACCTGGTGTATAAGACGCTGACGCAAACGCCAATCCCTGACATCTACGTTAAGATCGTGGATGATTTCCTTCACCAGAGGACCTTCCTCGTTGTTCAGTGGGGCAAGCGCTCCAGTGTACGCCACATGTCAATGGGTACCCCTCAGGGCTCTGTGCTGTGCCCTCTTCTTTTTAATATCTACGTCAATGACAAGCCTGGCCTCTGTCACTGCCATTTGGCTCAATACGCCAATGACACGGCACTTTATACAAACAGCCGCAATCCTGATCAACTCATTGCTCGACTCCAAAGGCAAGTGGACGCAAAGGTCATCTGGTGTCGCTCCAATAAAATGGCCCTCAATGCCGCCAAAACAGTGGCTGTGTGTATTTCACTAAACGGCGCCCTATACTCCACAACAACATCTCAATCGGTGGCGTCCGGGTCCCGTGGGCCCAAGCCACCAAGTATCTCGTGGTCTGGTTGGATAAGAAACGTTTCTTCCACCGCCACGCAAAATACGTCACCCATAAAGGGTTAAAGTTGACAAAGGCCTTGTACCCGCTCTTTTCCAGTCGAGAACTGTAGACACCAAGCTCCGGCTGCATCACTCCGTTGTCCTACCCTCACTAACGTATGGTTCCTCTGCGTGGGCCACGATTAGTAAGTCCCGGATGCTGAAGCTCCAGAGACTACAGAATAAAGTTCTCAGGTGGAGTTCTCACGCCCCTCTGCTCACCAGGATTGTCACACTGCATGAAGGAGAGAAATACAGGCCTTCTTAAGACGACCATCCGCCGTAAGGCTGGCCAACTGTGCAGGAAAGTGGACGCCCTCCGTGACACGGTCGCAGGACTCCAAACCACCGGCACCACAGTTCCACGGCGCTGGCACCAACACCCCGTTCCTCTCACCATCCTGGAGGACTCGGATTCGGGCTATGACTGACGATAGGCCCAATACGACCACGTCTTTCTGTCCGTTTTCGTACAGTCACTAGCAGTTGCCTGTTTTCGTCCAGCCACTTCTTTTTATTTTTTTATTTTTATTTATTTATTTATTTATTTTTGACCATAGAGTTGGCCCATTACTGCACCCCTCCTCTGTACTTCCACCGTCAGAGGGTGGCACGGAACTTAAAGTTCCACCGCCACACCTTCAACGTGCTATGCTCGGCTGTTATTGAGCTGTTGCTTTGAGTCCCCTGTCACTTGTACACCGAGAAAGTGGGACCGGATCTGAACAGGTGACGCTGTGTATTAGCAAACAGCCACAATAAAGAAAAAATACAACTATCACTTTTCCAGTGTAATGCAAAGCTTCCCCTGAGTAATACCGATGGTTTACACAAAAGCATTGTACAATTTTAAATCGGAAACTCTTGAACAGCCATCACTACAGCAAAACTGCAGCCACAAAATGACTCACTTCGCTATCAGATGACTCGAAACTGCTAAGAACACTTGACTCCCTGAAACTGCCTGTTACGCTCAGTGAAGATTCACAAAACTTTACCAAGCTGTAGCGAGCTACGAGCAACTCCAGAAATTTTGTTAAACATTGAATCCTTCTAGCCAGGCAGGCAAAGACTGCAGAAATATTGACTTCCTCCTCTTCCACCGATAATTAACTGTTCGATGCTGCTACTTACGCAGGAGTAGCACTCGTAGTAATTTCGCCCACTAACAACTAGAAAAGTTTCAGCGACATTGGAAGAAATCCTTTGAATAGTGTCCGAAGTGAGGTATTTAATTGTATAGGCGGAATTTGGAACAAGAAATTACGTATTACACAAGGAATATATTCGAAAGGAGTATTCCAGAACCTTCATGAATTTACTAAGAAACTTACTCAACTGTATTACAAAAATGCTCTCCTGAAGACCGGATAAGTACGAAGGGAGTCTGCACCTTGACTAATTAAAGACCTTAACAGCTCAGCGAAGTTGCACATCGAGGATAAAAACTGCTCCTTACACCTAAAAAGCATATTGATTGCAAGCAGAAGCGGAACAGAGGCAGTCAAGCTGTGAAAAACGTAAAACTCAGATACACTCACACATTAACCGACAAAAGACATAGACCAGCTAACCTATGGAGAAACCTTGGTCTTAGTGCTGGAAAAGTAAAAGCTGTAACGGATCCCATTGTCTCACTTCCTGTAACTATAACTGGACCACAAATGTAACAGACTTATTGATTACTTAAAGGGGTAAACAACTGAAGGCACCAACAATTCAGTCTAAGGCCTGTTACTTTACCATAAAAAAGCTATCTGACGGACACAGTGCCATCACAGTCAAAATAATGAGGCTTCGTATTGAACGATTACTCTCCACCAAACAGATGTCTTCAATCATTCCTTAACCGCAAATGTTTACCTGAGGCGTGGAAGCAGTGACTAGTTAAGGCACTACCGAGAAACGTCGTTGCCACAGCATCCGCTGTTTGTCGATCTATTTGCATTCTTCGTGAACTGTCCACGGCCCTAGAATATATAGTACACTACCTAACTACAAATAGCCTGTTAGACCAATACCAAACAAGTTTCCGTAAACATCGCAGCACAACATCTGCCTTAATAAATGTCACAGACGAAGCCTGTCGCAGACAGACAAGAGGTGACAGCCACGTCCATCTTAGACTTAATCAAAGCCTTTTCCATAGTGGACTTTGACATTTTAGTTGCCAAACTTAGTAGCCTAAATATCTTGCCAAGTGCAGTGCAATGGTTTCGCTCACACCAGACGTCCCGCGAGGAGCGCGTCATCCCCGGCACCAAGAGGTCAAAGTGGAGGGAGGGTATAAGGCCCTCTACTCCTTTCTTTGTGTGGCAATGGTGTGCCATCGGTTTTATCGTACCGGAAATACTATATGTTCGCTGAAGACCTCTAGTTGTACCTAAATGAAAAGCCAATAAATCTGAAGATAGCTATCGAGAATCTCAATACCGACCTATGTGCACTGTCAAAATGGGCAAAAGGTATACGGTTAAAGAACAACCAATCCTAACTCAAGCGGTACCAGTTGGTCATTCTAAGCTCATTAGAGTGAGATATCCGAAATCCACACCATTCTTAACCCTAAATGAGACAAATATCAATTTCTCTTCCTCGGAAATGAACTTGGGAGTAAAAACAGATGAAAATGTAGGTTGGACTAGGCACATAACTCTAGTGAGCAATAAGGCGTCATCATCTCTCCATACCGTACACAAAAATAAAAACCCTCCATTTTGACCAGAAAAAGTAACTTGCACAAATAATTACACTTCCAGTTATTGATTACAGCGATGTTATCCTGCAAGGTATTTCTCAGATAGCTCATAGCGCCTGAAACTGGTTACGAGTGCGTGTGTTGGCTATACCCGCTCCAGTAAATCTAATGCGACCGTCGCCCATGTTCGACGTCAATGTGCAATACCACTCACAGACGGCAGATGGCAGCACTAACAGTGAAGAGTAAATAAAGCATGCCAGGAGGTAGCAGTCGTTGTCGTAATCTGGTAACGGAGCTTTTTATGTAATGCCCAAAAGGGCAAGATCATTAGCTTTAGAACAAAGGCTGGAAGATTTTCCTAACGGCTAAGTTTGTGAACTATTCGTATGTTCGGGTGCCACCGAGGTTAAAGTACCCATCGCAAACTTACGCTAACGATAACTGACTCCGAGGCAACTGTGGTGTACCACGTATCATAGATGACGCGGGTGAAGGACGCCTGCGGGGATGCATACGGGACAATAAATGTACAACTGTTGAACAACTGATCGCCCAGATGAACGAAGGGGCTATCAGCAATGTCTCCTCAACGAGTGTTCATCTAGAGTTGCTGCGTACGGGCCTCTGCGACTCGTACCTGTCTCATGCACCCAAGCTGATAGCTGTTTATCGGTGAGGAGGGCTGGAATTTGCTCTCCTATACCGCAACTGGACGAGTGATGATAAGTGGTATTTTCAGAAGAATCACATTTCTGCTGCATTGAAAAGATTACCGTCGGTGTGTACGGCGTGAAACGTTTGAAAGCTAACACCCTGCAACCAATGTCCATCCCTACACGCAATTTACTTTTTCCCGGCACGATCGCATCTACCAGTAGGCCGCCGGCAGTGTGCGTATGTGGTTCGAGAAGCACCAAGTTGAGCTTACTGTATTCCTCTGGCTACCGAGCTCCTCGGATTTAAAATCAATAGAGAATCTGAAGGGCCACCTCGATCGCGCAGCTCGCGCAGTGGCTCCTCAACCGAAAAACCTAGCAGGCCACGGCACATCCCCCTCGTCACCTTCCAGGGCTCCAGTGACTCTCTCACTGCACTCCTCGCACTGTGGATGGTGGTTATCGAGACTTTTGACAGATGCTCACGTTAATGTGGTTGGAGAGCGTATCTGGGATGTTTGAATCTTTGATAGTGTTTTACCATCATATGCACAGGTATCCTGCCTGCGTGAAGTGAAGAGCTGACATTTGCGTATTGTCTCCTCTACTGCCTCATAAACGTACACTGTCCATCATATTTCTCCTCGATCTTAACACTCTGATTAAACAAACTCGCATCCATCAGAGCTTTTCCTTTTCTCGCACTCCATCGGACAAGTACTTTCTCGACGTCCTGCTCAGCAGCAGCTACACGACTCTGAAATAGTCTCTGTGTTGTATTAGAGAACCGGATACGTCTCCAGCACCAGGAGGCATCTAATGACTCATCTATTAAACCAACAATAATTACTACCATTGTCTCTGTACGCATTCGTTACCTTAGCTCATCCTTCTTTACAACCAGATCTTCCACATTTCCCAGTATTTTTAGCTGGTGTCGCCCAGAACTCGCTATATCAGAAAAGTCTATCTTGTACTTTGTAATGGTACTTGAATTACGTAACCATTACGGCACCTCACCTCAACCTCTCGATACCAGCAATATTCTACTGTGTTTCTGTAAAATAGCTAAAATATTTCTGTAACAACATTCAGGTTTGATTTCATTAATGTAGAGGTACTTCGATACATCGATATGTTTATATTGCAATGATATTATTCTTATGTGTATACTTTCTTTTGTCACTATGATCTTTGACGTACTTGTAACTCTGATTTTTGGGCGTATGTGGTTATTAGAGAGTCAAGTCTTGGTCGTCATGTTGAAAAGACGCAAATTGTAGTCAGTTTATGAAATGTGAACTTTAACAGTGAGGAAGATATTTTCAAGTATGTTTTATATTGTGAAGTGGTGGTGCAACAAAAGTAATAAAAAAGAAATGTAACTTAAATTAGGAGTGCTGATTACTTTTTTACATCACCATTGTCTTCACTTGCAAAAGTTTAATCTTCAAGAATGGTTTATGAATATCGCAGATTAACACCTAGGCCTCTTTGTATCCGAGCTTGGAATCATCACTACCTAGATTTTCGACGATTGAGCCATAAGTTCACAACGAGACACGCGTGGGAAACACGAAAAGATGAGTGCCTAGTTTATCCATTATTTCAAGAAATGACTTTAATAACTGTGCTCTAATGACACCTGCCACATAATATAATTTTGTTGTTGCCCGAAAATGCAATATTTAGCAGCGTGAGCAACACTACAATCGTAATTAATTTTTGACCTTTGTTGTGGTAGGGTTGTTAGAACCTCTATCAGTTCTTTTAAATCTGTGGCTATCATTATTATTATTATTATTTTCATTACTGTTGACATTATTATTACCATTGTTATTATTACTGTTGTCACTATTAGTGGCAGCGACAACAGTAGTAGAAATATTGTCAGTGTTCGCTTTATTAGTTCGTAGTCAGTATCATTTACTCACAGTGTCAGACACTCAGATTATTTTACACTACTTCTTATATTAAAATGCTATTTCCTGGGCAAGTATGACGTAAAAAAATTACTGTAAGTGTGACAACCTGGTCCAACGGCTGCTGTGGACGAGCGGTTTAGGCGCTTCAGTCCGGAACCGCGCTGCTGCTACGGTCGCAGGTTCGAATCCTGCCTCGGGAATGGATGTGTGTGTTGTCCTTAGGTTAGTTAGGTTCAAGTAGTTCTAATTCTAGGAGACTGATAACCTCAGATGTTAATTCCCATAGTGTTTAGAGCCATTTGAACCATTTTTTGAAAACCTGGTTCGAGAGGGCTTTTTTCGTACCCTTCAGTCTCAGGAACTTCAGCAGATGTACTGGCGCAAATTCACCGTTCTTGTAAAAGATATTTGCCAGTAGCACGCGATCCTCCATTCACATAGCCATGCCGAGCGTCTCAGACGTAAACTGAGGAACAGCCGTTTACCTCATGTCTTTTGTTCTACCTCTTACAGCACTATCTAGTGGTAACATTTGCATAAAGTTTCCTCAATATGGTTCAAATGCCTCTGAGCACTATGCAACTTAAATTCTGAGGTCATCAGTCCCCTAGAACTTATACCTACTTAAACCTAACTAACCTAAGGACATCACACACATCCATGCCCGAGGCAGGATTCGAACCTGCTACCGTAGCGGTCGCGCGGTTCCAGACTGTAGCGCCTAGAACCTATCGGCCACTCAGGCCGGCAAAGTTTCCTCCTTCTTACATAGTACATCATCTAAATCTGACGTCATTCTGAGAACTGCTTCTTCTTTTACAGCGTTTTCAACTGTAACTTTAAATAAAAATCACCAATTATGTCGAAATAACTACCAAATGATTTTATTAATAAACTCGGGCACGAATAGTTACCGTCAAATAATTTACCGTGTTGGTAACTGAAAGCGAAGATGAGGCAATGCGCTTCAAACGTACATTTGATTTATGGTGATGTCGGTGAGGTCGCGAGTGACAGTTGAAAGAGCAAAAACGTCACCCGACCTCGGTGGGGAAGCTTCACAATGGTTCGCAGCACTTGATGGACGACACGGCCGGAGCCCGAGTCTGGCTGTGGCCGCAGAACCAATAGCACGACCCAAGGCTGGCACCTCCCTAGATGGAGCGCTCATCTGAGAACGGAACGAGCGAACGTCCGTCACTCGTCTTTCACAAAGAAGTACAAAGACCGGTCACCTCCAGTCATCTTCAAAGGAGTGCAGTCGCTCTTAAGCTGGCGTAACGCTATACGACAGCTATGAATGAAGATATCTGACGGCTGTCTGCTTTTCGATAACTAAAGCCGGTACAATTTATTATGGCCGGCCGCTGTGGCCGATCGGTTCTAGATGCTTCAGTTTGGAACCGCGCTGCTGCTGCTGCGGTCGCACGTTTGAATCCCGCCTCGGGCATGGATGGGTGTGATGACCTTGGGTTAGTTAGGTTCAAGTAGTTCTAAGTATAGGGGACTGATGACATCAGATGTAAAGTCCCATAGTTCTTATATCCATTTGAACCATTTGTTATGTATTATTTTTAATAAACTGTATTCAATAGCGCCAGAAAACGTAACCCTAATGAAATAGAAATGCCATCATCACTTTTAGGTAAGCTACCTGATGCATCACAGTTTCTTGTTTCACTCTTAAGAATAGCCATTTCAGGACGTTTCTGTTGGAAACAAATTGACAGAAGTTGCACAAAAGATCGATATTTAGCGTAACAAGTTAATTGTCAGCAGACACGTTATGGCTCGTTAAAGTTAATCCATGTGCAGAATAACGAAAGCTAGTTTTTCTTCAACAATGGAGTAATGTCGTTCGACGGTTACCTCAAGAAGAGTTGTCAACGGATCATCCATAGGTCGTCGAAACCATGGAAAGATATACTGGCTATGTCCCTAACATTCAGTCCTCTGTCCATTAATTTTGTTGATGTATGTAACTAACATTTAATTCGTACCTCATTCTTGTAACTATTTTTATCGTTATATGCTTACAGCACGCTGTTGTGTTTGTGCACACGCTCCAAAAATATTGCTGCAGCTGTACCATGCGTGAATAACGACGTTTGTTCAGTATCACGGGAAACACAAAATTGGGTTTCGAGCTAACCAGTAAAAAGTCATCAGCCATCCTCACATCATACCGAAAAGCAATCAGCGAGTACTTTGATGACACAGTTCCTCTTATTGTCATTGATGATGTCCAATTATTTTATCAAATAATACTATTTGATAACGAAATAATCTCGGGTGAGCATGTAAATTGGTAGGAAAGATTTTTACATCAAGTAGGATATCGCTCTGTTGCTTACAAGTGAATCTAAAATTTTCAAAAATTAAAGAAGCAGTTACTCAGGATCTAGTCCTCCTAAATTACTTCTACTACTATAATGAAAACTTTAGACGACTGAAGCTAGCTATGAATGCTGTAAGTCTTCAACATGCTCTGTTGAGATGGATGCAACGGTATAGGCTACGATCAAATGATCTAATATTGTCATTGTGAAACGTCCCCCTAGAAAAATTATAGAAGACTGTGCTTAAACTGACACACAATATTTTTAGCGCAACGCAATCTGACTTTCAGAAATCCCTACAAAATAATGGCCCTGACTAACGTTAACCTTTACGTTTCCAAAATCACTTACCTCACAAAAATCTTGGTTACTCGATCTACTGCAATACAGCGAGCGCCACTACTGCCAGCTAAATAAAAGATTCAAACCACGGAAGGCACTAACTACTGATAGGCATAGTTAGCAAATGAAAGATTTTAATAGAGAACAAACAATGTATTTACCTTAGTA
The DNA here is from genome assembly GCF_023864275.1 of Schistocerca cancellata. Lineage (NCBI taxonomy): Eukaryota > Metazoa > Arthropoda > Insecta > Orthoptera > Acrididae > Schistocerca > Schistocerca cancellata. The sequence continues at coordinate 211,456,237 of NC_064634.1, forward strand.
ATCATAATATATACAGCAGTTCATGCCATCCAGTATTACAAATTTCAAAACTCCGCCATCTCTCTCCCCACATCCACCACTGCTGGCGGCTCACCTCCAACTGCGCAACGCTACGCGCTGTTAACATCCAGCTGCCCAACATTACAATGGCAGACAACAATGCAAACTAGCCACAGACTGCACACAGCACAGCCAGTGATTTTCATACAGAGCGTTACGTAACGTTGCCAATAAGAAAACATAAACAGCCTACTGACATAGCCCCCATGCTCCCCACAAAAAAATTTTACAAATTGTTTTGGACAGTGGCCAATACAGATTTGAAAAAATTTTTCATAATTGCAGTAAGAAAGATATGAAATGCACACACTTATTAATACAATGTTGGTCAAAAGCTAAAATTTTCTCACAGTCCATAAAGACAGTCCTGATCATTCATCACAGTAAAACTGCCGTTTCTTTTCTCAAAGTCTGAGCAGTAAAAGACAATGCACAAGGATGTAGTGGATTCCCATGCAGTCTTGAAGAAGTAGTGTTGTCCTTCCAACAGAAAGACAATGCTGACTCTTGACATGCAGATAGGTAATGGGTCACAACAGAGCAAACCCACAGCAGAGTCATTCGAAGTTTTGAACAATGGTAGATCATCACAGAGCAGACCCACTGTAGTCCTGGTAGAGAGTATGGTATTGGTGGGCCATCAAAGATGCAGACCCACTGTAGTCCTTGTACAAATAATGATATTGGTGAGTCATCAAAGATGCAGACCCACTGTAGTCCTTGTAGAGATGGCCAGCAGCCATCTGTTGGGACTGTGCAGTTGCACATTCACCATCGAAGAGTCTTGCGGAGAATATAGCAAGTCCATAAACCACCACTCGTCCACAAAAAAAAAAAAAATTGTTTGAAATGTCCTTAGAACCAGCAATGCTGTTATCCAGTCCCTTGCTGAATTATTAACACACGTGCAAACACTATGAGTCCCTACTTCTCACATATTGTCCATATACTATGACCAACAGAAACGTGTGCAGTGAAATGGAACTTACAAGTTAATAATATGATGAACTGGTGTCAATTACAATTTTATAACAAAAGAATACAATTACAAAGGTACAAAATACATCATTAAAGAACATAACAATACAGATAACATTTGTGGTTATACAGGCTTTACAAAAGAATAGAAAGAAACATATACATCAATGTTACAGGAATTATGACATGAGTACATACATAAAAGATCAGAATAACTTTCAAAACATCAACTTCACACATGAGCATTAAAGCAAAACAGAATAAATAATGTCTAAACATCTTCACAAAGAAAATAACATATTATCAGAAAAATTCTACTACATAGCTCACATCAGCTAAACACATAAAGACAGGAAAAAGACAAATAAACAAGGGTACATAAACACATAGTGGGATAACACAAGGAAAGGACAGGTTTTGTTTTATTGCAGTATTTTGCTAACAAAACTTTCTTTGCTTCTTGGAGATCTCCCTTCCTTCATCATTATTCCCAAAAAGTCCTATCTATACCTCCTTCCTGTACTTTTTTCGTATAACTTCTCAATGCATTTCTTCCAATTCATCGCAACTCATTCTCTTATATAGTCTACCCCCTGTTAAGCTAACTTAAATCTACCGAGCTCAGATGCTAAACTAAGGGACGAGGCAATGCAGCAGCACAAAACAATTTACGCAAACAGCAATGAAAAAAAAAATGCAGATTTGTGAAGCAAGCAGCATTATAGAAATTAGCAAAGCAATTTCAATATTACAACTAATATAAGCCAATGTGCAGCAACAAGAAAAATAAATCAGTAGTAAAACTAGCTTAACAGAGTAATACAAAGTGAAATTTAGTAGCACTATGCCTGGTAAAGAGCCGCAGCAAATGCAATAACTTATATCTAAACTGAGAAAGCACAAGCAGAAAAAAAACATTATACTAAAGACAATAATGCAGACAATGGAAATGTATATTCACATCTTAACGTCTATGTAATTAAAGTGGTGCACCACAAATTATTCTACAAAAAAATTACCAAGTAGTTGAAAAGAATATTCCGTATGCAATTCCTGTGAAGGGAAATGTCTTTGTGCTCCCCCATTTTTGGGAAATGTATTACAAAATTAGTATTTACTGGATCTGTAGACAGAAAATATTTATATTAGTACATCTATAAAATTCTATTTTAACCAATGCTGCAGTGCAGCTAGAAACTAGATATTTAAAAAAATGAAAATATGTACAAAGGAAGGCATGAAACATCATTCATTAGCCATATGGCATTTCATAAGGTAGTAAAAAATATCTCAACTATAAAGACAGTAGTCATAATCAGGTGTATAGACATAAAATATTTCTCATCATTTCATTAGGCATTTCAGTAAATCATAAATTAAGAGCTCCACAGTGTAATCACATGTTTTCAAGTTTGAGCGTGTCGTATTTGGGATGCTTTCTACAAAGGAATGTCAATAGCGAGGATAAGGACCTCCCTTTTTTTTCTACCTGTGCCTCTGAAAATGCACACACTAATGGCTTTTTCTCCAGGCGTCTGACGCAGCTGGGTGCCCACGATGCATTACGTGCAGGTGGTCATTTAACTTTCTTACGGAAATATTTACGACAGCAGTTTCCGCTACAGTGACAGTCTCATATACAAAATTTCACGGGTCGAGAATTTGCGTTGCAAATGTGTAGAAACAAAATCTTATGAATATAACAGTGTCCAAAAAATTTTCGCCGGCATTGTGATACATTCACGCATTTACACACATTTCATAAATCTTAAAGTACGATTCTTGGTTTCCAACATCCTTTTTCACAAGTCAGAGTCCCTAACCACTATTCATTACTCCTTACCTTATTACACATATATATATATTCGTCGACACGTCAGTCTTGCGACGACACTTCAATATTTCATCATAATAAATACATAGCATAATCAAATTCCTCATATAGCATCAGCTTATTGATCATAAACATACCATAACAGCATAATACACACAGCCATCGTAATAATAACATCATAACACCTCAGTCAACTCTCAAAATCGTCGTAGCTTCCTCCAATAATTTCAAAACCTAAAAAACTTCTCTGGTCATGTCAAAAGTGTCATCTGCCTCAAACGTACTTTAAAAATCGTGATCCCATACCAAATATATCATTCAAAGCTCTCATAATATCACAATGGGTCCAAAAAAATATGAACAGTTCACAAAGTACTGACAAAATACAATTTTGTAAGTGTGAAGTTATCCAATGGTGTAATTGCGTAAACATCTGTCACTGACATAGTAAAAAAATGTTTATCTCTCAGTTAAATGATCAGATAGCTGTGTAATTTGTGTGTTAGAGAAATATGGTACCGATGTGTAAAGTTGTATAAGCAAATACCATATTAGCTAGGGCTCCTTGTGCTTGCCAAACACATGGTACACAAAGTAAGCTTGCACCCCCCTGAGGATTAATGTAATTATACCCTCAGGTGTTACAGATTACAGCAATGGAATGAAATGTATCACGGAAAACTTTCTTTGTAATTCAAAAATCTTGAAAAATAAATGGTTTAAGTACAAAATTAAGCACTCAAATGCGTGTCCTGTAGCGGTAAATGTGCGTCTTGCTGTAAGATAATTCTGTGGAAGGGTCGTAGTTATTTTCCTCCAAAAGCTAAGTTCTGCAGAAGGCAACACACTTACCGCATGATAAACAAAAGCGAAATGCTTTGCGTATAGATATCTTAGTTATTATGCTTATTGGCGTGATGAAGAAAGTACTGTACTGTAACGTATTGTTGTGCTACGGAAAAGGCTGTCTCATTGTAGCTATACCACAAAAGTTACTACTAAAACATGTTTTACTTTCCAGAATAACACAGAAAACTGTGCAGATATAAAACAGAAACACCGCAAAAGCAACATTGTAAATTGTCACTCATTAGTAGTGTCGTGATAAAATCGTGTAGCTGTCACATAAACTAACCACTGTGTCATCTGGTATCTCACAGAAAGTACTTTAAATCCAGAATGTATTTTCAAGTAAACCAAAATGTTGCATTAAAATCTCATTAGCAGTAGTGGTAAATGTTCTAAGTATGTGAGCCTTATAGTCGTTACGTAATCGTGCAACTAACAAGCAAGAATGCACACACACAATAACACTGTGTCGTCTGTTCACAATAACAATACATTCGTAATTACTTGTCTAAGTTCCATAGGTTCTTGACTGGATAGTTATCTTCAAAACATAGTTGCATGTTAACAGTTTCTCAGTGTGACAAATTGTACTAGTAGCGTGAAGTGAAAAATTTTATAGCAAAGACTAAGTTAAAAAGCAGATTATCTCTCAATAAACGGCTTTGCATATGAAATGTGGTGCAGATTATCATCTACCTTCGTAGATAAATTATTTAGCTGATCCGAAAGTTCAACTACTTTCTCTGATAATGAACTAATTTCCTCCATGTGTCTTTCTGAACCAATTTTCAGAGTATCTACTGTGTCCTTTAAGTTTTCTTGAGTTTTTGCAAGTTGCATAACCGAATCGGTAGATGCAACTGAGTCAATTTTAGCTTGCAGGGTCTCATGATTTTGATGAAAAATAGTTTGCAGTTCTTTTATGGCTGCTTCGTGGTTCTGTAATGCATTTTCATGCCGCGAAAAAATAGGTTGAAAATGCTCACAAATTTGTGTTTTTACGTCATTACAGACTTTTTGACATTTCGATTCAATGTTATGTAACTCAGCAGTTAAATCTTCACGTGTTTGTTCGAGAGTTTGTTCCAATGAGTCTAACTTTTGAAGCTTTTGCTATGTTTGTCTCTGATCTTGTTCCATTGTGTGTAACTGTTGCTGTGTTTGTCTCTGGTGTTGTTCCATTGTGTGTAACTGTTGCTGTGTTTGTCTCTGGTGTTGTTCCATTGTGTCTAACTTTTGAAGATTTTGTTCCATTGTGTCTAACGTTTGAAGCTTTTGCTGTGTTTGTCTCTGATTTTGTTCCATTGTGTCTAACTTTTGAAGCTTTTGTCCCATTTGTTGCATTAATTGTAATAACAATGCACTGGTGTCAGAAACATGTTCCTCAGTGCTATTCGGCAATGCATTTGAACCGGCAATATTCGCAGTTTGAAAAGCAGAAAATGTGTCTTGACTTATTTGAGAAAAGGGTGAGGACGCAAAACCTGAATCTACAGTTTTTGCAAGATTGTGTCCTGTCATTTCGGATTCCTGAGGCAAGCTGTTGCCGACCGATCGATCGATAATGCTTCCCTGTTCACTAATTGTTTCACTGTCTACACCATTGTTTGCTGCCCACTCCATTTCCCTATGTACAATTACCAAATTACTACTTTGAATATTTGTTAATTCATTACAAAGTGGTGCTGATAAGCTACGCTCGTCGTCACTATTATTTCTCAGTTTACTTTGGAGCCTAGTGTTACGTTTTTCACACGCCATTATTGTCATAAAATTTCACACGATAACACAGAAAAGCGCAATTTGAAGTGCAAAAATAAGAGAACACATTAACATAGCACTGAAAATAATATCTAGTTAATTGCAAGCGTAGCTGCGAAATACTTGGTGCAAATCTACATGCATCCCACAACAACAATGAAAGACTGCAACTACAAAGGAGATTCTCTCTACAATTACGCGCTAGCAATAATCAAAATCTACACTAATTACACAAACTACAAGAAAAAATCAGAAGATTCCAGTGACGTATCCTCGGCTAAGGGTCGACATATGAAACGTCCCCTTAGAAAAATTATACAAGACTGTGCTTAAACTGACACACAATATTTTTAGCGCAACGCAATCTGACTTTCAGAAATCCCTACAAAATAATGGCCCTGACTAACATTAACCTATACGTTTCCAAAATCACTTACCTCACAAAAATCTTGGTTACTCGATCTACTGCAATACAGCGAGCGCCACTACTGCCAGCTAAATAAAAGATTCAAACCACGGAAGGCACTAACTACTGATAGGCATAGTTAGCAAATGAAAGATTTTAATAGAGAACAAACAATGTATTTACCTTAGTAATCATAATATATATAGCAGTTCATGCCATCTAGTATTACAAATTTCAAAACTCCGCCATCTCTCTTCCCACATCCACCACTGCTGGCGGCTCACCTCCAACTGCGCAACGCTACGCGCTGTTAACATCCAGCTGCCCAACACTACAATGGCAGACAACAATGCAAACTAGCCACAGACTGCACACAGCACAGCCAGTGATTTTCATACAGAGCGTTACGTAACGTTGCCAATAAGAAAACATAAACAGCCTACTGACAATTGGTTTCTTAGTGACTGATGTCCTCAGCTATTCTCACATTCCAGATATCTACAGTATAATTAAAACCAGAACTGCAACACCAGATGGGATACGTCTAATCTATTGATTGTAACTTTGCATAACGCTAAATCCTTCTCCATCTCCTCCTTCAATTGAGTCGTACGACTCTGGAACAAACTACCCTGATTTTTATCGGAAACCACCGTACATTCAAGAAAAAATCAAAGGTTTATCTTTCGTCATCTGCTCAATTTCTAGACTAAAGTGATGAGGTGTAGCAGAAATTAGATTAACGAGAAGCTTAACATCAAAAGGGGAAACCGCGAAGCAGTAGACGTACAGCAATTCCGCTGCGTTGGAAGAAACATAAGAGTTTACGGTCAAAGCAAGTAGGTCATAAAAAGTAGGCTACACAAATAGTCAAGGCCAACTTAAGTTTACTAGTATCAAATATCTGTCTTGATTTCGGGAAGGAATTCTTGGAATATACGTGTGTGACACAGCGCTGTACAGAAGCGAACGACAAATTCACGGGAAAATGGAAAATAAGAACAGCGGATTGTCTTAGATGTGATGCTATAGAATGATATTGCAAAAGGTGGACTAGTGAGCTAAGGGTTAAGCTGGAATGGTTGTAGAGGTTCTCCACAGAATCTCCGACAAAAGGAATACACGAAAAACAATGTCAAGTAAAAGGTTCAGGATTATTGGACATGTGTTACAACGAAAGGGAATAACTTCCTAGGTAGTAGAGGGAGCTGTAGAAGATAAAAATCGTAGGGCAAGAAAGAGATTGGAATGCATCCAACCAAACATAGAGATGGAATGAGATGAGCACAGGAGAGGAAAGCGTGGCGGGCATGAAACCATTCGCAAGACCGGTGCCTAATAAATAAGTAAATAAATAAATAAGAATAAAAAGGTCATATAAACTCTCGGCGCATCCCAGCTGTTGCCCTTCTGTCCAAATCGGGACCAGTCGCATTGTTTTTCTCATTACTTTCTATTTCTGTTTTCTTATCGTCACCTCATCTGCTGAAATTGCCCTATTAATTGTCGCTCTGCCTCTGACCAGCCAACTGCTTCTCTTAATTGATTCCTTCTGTGCTGTTGTCACACTTTTTTGAAGTATAAGTTGGGGAAAGATTCAACTTCGAGGATAATAATGTACCTACGAACGCACGAGGTCTGTTGGCCGGTAGTTCAGTCTTGTGACTCATTTTATAATCGCATGATGGAACGCGCACTAGAAACCGCCTTAAAGTAGGTTCCATTTTCTGCAGTTCTTGTTGTTGACAATTACGATGTTGTGTTTCACACACCATTTGTAAATATTTCGCGTTTATTCGTTTATGTGCTGTATAATACACCGGTGCGCAAAATTTAAATTTTAGATTGGAAAAGTACCATAAAATTTTATCTACTCGGTGAAACCGAATAAATGTGCGAGAGCGTGTTGCGAGAGGTCTTCAGTCGTGCACAGAATGGTGACGTCAAACGGCGTGAGGTCACCGTGACAACAGCAGCAAATACGGTGGCCTCCTAAAACGGGACAGTTGATGGAACGGGATAAAGTGTGTGCGTCAACCAGTAAACAGTTACTGTACATTGTGGTGATGTTCTTCATTAGGATATGGTCCAGGGATAGCATCTGGATGACTTTAGACGGGTTAGAATCATCGGGAAACAGGAACAAGCATGAAGTGTGGCGTGGGTAGTATCACACACAGAACTGTTTCAAGTGCGTGGAGAACGTTCCGAACCACCAGCATTGCTGCCCGCAGGAGAGGAGATGGTCGACCGTGGACAGTTACCGCAGCAGATGACAGCTGCATAGCGCAACAGGCAAGAAGGGAGAAACGTCAAACATCAGGTCTCATTGCAAACACAAGAAAAAGGGCAGTGAGGTACGTGACCTCACACTTCACAGTGGCTTGGCGAGTGCCTGAGAATGGTGTCCCTGCACCACCAACCAGTACGTTGTGTTCCGTTGATTCACTCGCATCGGCGAAATTTTTGGGGATGGTATCAAGAGTACGGGAACTGCACCAACGAAGAATAGGGTCGCGCACTCTTCTTGGATGAGAACAGATTCATATTTATGGACGTACCCTCACATGGCGATATGTGGGAACCCGTAATGCACCAAGGAACATTGTCGAATATTATATTTTTGGTGGTCCGTATGCTATTGCGTGGCGGGTCATAAGTTGCATGGTCGCACTGACTTTGAAATTCTTGAACAAGGTATACTTAACAGTGAAAGGTTTTGTGGAAGTGTACACCTTTCCCATGTGCGACTTTCCCAGGGTGTGTTCTTTCATGACTTCATATTTGTGGATGACTTTGTCCGACTACTTCGAAGTTCACTGGCGGTGGGGAGGAGCTCTTTGAACCAGAGGATACCCGCCAACTGGCCTGGCCTGTGTCCTTTCACGACTTAGACGTCACCGGGCAAGTGTGGGACTCGTTGAGCAGAAGCATTGAAGCACGTCCATATCTACCAATGAACATCCAACATCTGTGAAACGCATTGTTGGAGGAAAGGAAAGCCCTACCTCAAGAAAAACGGCGTATTGTAATATCCAGTGGACTATCATCGCAAATCGTGGTTACTTCATTGTGATTATTGTCTTCGAATAAAAGAGTCATATACATTTCTCACTGTGTATTTCTTTCATTTATCTTATGTACGATGGTGCAGTAGTTGTTTCTACGTGTCGTCTACCTATGTTACTTGGCAGTGGTACATAACGCGAATGTTACTTTCGTTCTTAAGTTTTGGATTAGAGCTATTTGCGATAAATTGTTAATGCTTAAGGCACAGAATTTTTTGATGAGTAAAATGTTATTATTTGTAGACCTATTACGTAACATGGGGAGAATTAAGCCACACTTCGTCTACCATGCACCATCTTGTACCCTGAAACACAAGAAAGTTTTTTACCGTCGAACTTGTGATCCTTGCACATAAATTTATTTAATACCTTAACAGTTTTACGTGCTTTGAAAATGGAAGTTGATTTAATTTCCTACAACTTCACTTCCAAAATTTATTTAACTTGCTACTGTTCTTTTGACAGTTCTTCTGCTTAAACTGATTTCACTTTCTGATCACTATTGTGGAGCTCAGTAATAATATAACAGACAGACCATTAAGAACAATAATGAGGCGGTTTTCTCGATTGCAACGCTTTTAAATTCCAATAGAATACTTGTTCCTGGGTACGTGATCATGTCTTACCTTGGAATATGTTTTCACGTTTGAAAAAACGTTAATTATCTCAGGTAATTTTTGTAATCAAAGAAGAATACAGCAACATACAAAAAAAAACGAATGCCATCATTTAAAAATGAAGGAAGAAAAGATACAATGAAGCGCAAAATAAACTGGTATAGGCATGGGTATTCAAATACAGAGATATGTAACAGGCGGAATACAGTGATGCGGTCTGCAATGCCTTTATAAGACAACTAGTGTCTGGAGTAATTGTTAGATCGATTAATGCTGATACAATGGCAGGTTATCAAGATTTAAGTGAGTTTGAAGTGTAGTCGGCGCACGAGCGATGGGGCACGGCATCTCCGAGGTAGTGATGAAATGGGGATTTTCCCGAATGATCATTTCAATAGTGTACCGTGAATATCAGGAATCGGGCAAAACAGCAAATCTCCGAAATCTCTGCGGCCAAGAAAAGATCCTCCAAGAACAGTACCGACGAAGACAAAAGAGAATCGTTCTCCGTGACAGACGGGCAACGCTTCCGCAAATTGCTGAGGATTTCAGTGTTAGCTTGCGAACCATTCAACGAAACATCATCAATATGGGCTTTCGGAGTCGATGGCCCACTCTTGTACCCTTGATGACCGCAGATACAAAGCTTTTACGCCTCACCTGGGCCCGTCAACACCGACATTGGACTGTTGATCACTGGAAACATGTTGCCTGGTCTGACGAATCTTGCTTCAAATTATATTGAGCGGATGGACGTGTACGGGTATAGAGACAGCTTCATGAATCCAAGGACCCTGCATGTCAGCAGGCCACTGTTTAAGCTGGTGGAGGCTCAGTAACGGTGTGGGGCGTGTGCAGTTGGAGTGGTATGGGACCCTTGATACGGCCTAGAGAAGACTCTGACGGACGACACATACGTAAGTATCCTGTCTGTCCATTGTGCATTCCGATGGTCTTGATGAATTCCAGCAGGACAACGCGACACAACTACGTCCACAATTGCTACAGAGTGGCTCCAGGACCACTCTCTCGAGTTTATACTCTTCCGCTGGCCACCAGACTCCCCAGAAATTAACATTATTGAGCATATCTGGGATGCCTTGCAACGTGCTACTCAGAAGAGATCTCCACGGTCTCGTACTCTTACGGATTTATGGACAGCCCTGCAGGATTTCTGGTGTCAGTTCCCACCAGCAATACTTCAGACATTAGTCGATTCCATGCCACGTCGTGTTGTGGCACTTCTGCGTGTTCTCGGAGGCCCTACACGATATTAGGCAGGTATACCAGTTTATTTCGCTCTTCAGTGTATGTTAATTTTCTATTACTGTGCTGGAGGTAGAAGCCTGAAACGTATACCAAGGTACAACGTAATGAGAAACTTGGTTACTGTTAATAAGACTGACGTTTCTTAAATTACACATTTTCATTACAATGTGTTGTAGTGGTCTTCAGTCTAGAAACTGGTTTGATGCTGCTCTTCATGCTACTGTGTCCTGAGCAGGCATCTTCGAGTAACTAATGCAAACCTACATCCTGTTGAATCTGCTTACTGTATTCATCTCTTGGTCTCCCTCTACGACTTTTACCCTCCACGCTTTCCGCCAATATTAAATTGGTGATCTCTTGATGCCTTTCTTCTTTAAGTCAAGTTGTGCTACAAATTCCTCTTACCCCCAATCCTATTCAGTACCTACCACCTTCAGTGATCTACCCATCGAATCTTCAGTATTCTACGGTTGCACCACATTTCGAAAGTTCTCTTCTTCTCTACACTGTTTATCGCCTATGTTTCACTTCCATACTTGGCTACACTCCATACAAATACTTTCAGTAAAGACTTCCTGATACTTAAATATATGCTCGATATCAACAAATTTCTCTTCTTCAGAACTGCTTTTCTTGTCACAGGTGGTTTACATTTTGTATCCTCTCTATTTCGATCAGCATCTGTTATGTTGTTCCCCAAATAGCAAAACTGATTTACTATGTAAGTGTCTCATTTCTTAAAGTAATTCCCTCATTCATGACTATGCATTATTAATATTATGCGACAACAGTCGCACAGTGCCGTGCTGACTCCATGACATTCCAGACCGCATCCACCTGGCACCGTGTGGCCATTGTTATCATTATATACTACTTGTGTTCTCTACACATGGTGTTTCAGGAGGCTGTACCGATAAGATTTATGCAAGCTGCGGAGCGTTGAAACGCCAAGTGCGAGATCTTCATATTCTCTCGCTCGCTACGCGCAAACTGTTAGTACAGCAGCAAAAATGAACAGGGCCTTTCTGCAGGAAATTTAGTGTAGTTAAGTTTTCTACTGGAATACGTTTTCGCTGGAGGCAACGGTTTTCGAATTACAAAAAAAAAAAAAAAAAAAAGCGTCAAGGTCACTTTCTGACTTTCTGTAGGTTTTTCTTCAATCCTCATCTACATCTACTTGATTACTCTGCTATTTACAATAAAGTGCCTGGCAGCGGGTACAATGAACCACCTTCAAGGTGTCTTTTTACCATTCCACTCTCGAACGGTGCGCGGGAAAAACGAGCACTTACATTTTTATGTGCTAGCTCTGACTTCTCCTATTTTATCGTGATGATCCTTTCTCCCTATGTAGGTGGATGTGAAGAGAATGTTTTCGCAATCGGAGGAGAAAACTGGTGAAGGAAATTTCGTGAAAAGATTCCGTCGCAACGATAAACGCTTTTGTTTTAATGATTGCCACTCCAATTCACGTATCATGTTTGTAGCACTATCTTCCCGGCTGGGTCTGGGATTTTCTCCGGTCAGGGACTGGGTGTGTTCTTCATCATCATTTCATCCCCATTCGGCGCGCAGGTCGTCCAGTGTGGCGTCGAATGTAATAAAACCTACACCAAGGCGGCCTGACCTGCCCCGTTAGGGGCTTCCCTGCCAATGACGCCAAATGCTCATTTCCATTTTTCCATACTAAACGATTCCCCCTTCTTTTCAACAATTCGAAAACTACGGTCTAACGAAAACGTATCCCTGTACAAAATTTATCTACATAAAATTTCTTCCCTAAAGGTCATGTTCATTTTTTTAGGGCTGATAATTTGCGCGTAGTGAGCAAGAGTTCACGAAAATCTTGCACGTGGTATTTGAAGGCATTGCTGGTTGCTTAAAACCCATGGGTAGGGACAGCTCGATCAGCCTTTGTACTGTCTCATGAGCGAACTGACGATGTCAATATTTGACGCCAAGACTAGGCAATCGCGATCCGCGTTGTTATAAGAAATGAACAGTCTCGATATTTCTTTTATTAATTCCCGACAGAACGTCTTCAGCAAGGTGTAGTCTGTCAACAGTTGACAGACACTATCTTGAATCGCTGACTGACGATGATCTGCTAGGCAGATCGAAACCTGTAGATATTTGCAAGGAAAATTGTAATTCAGACGGTGTTTATTCATGTATTATGATTATTTAGGTATAAGAGGTAGCTTGAAGGCCGTAATGTGTGAAAGAAATGCACAATTAAATAGATGACAAGGTCTCGTACCCTGACCCTCTACAGTAGGTGTTCGTTTTCCAGGGAGCCACATGGTGTCGACAGAACCTCGGTACAGTGGAAGAACTTTGAGCCCCACACGTGAGGAAGAACCCGTAACATATCGCGACGGCAAAGACGGTGCGAAGGAACACGTGTCGCCAGTCATTTGCAACGACGCGGTCAAAAGCAGGTGATTACGGGTTGGAGGGAGCGTCGTGTCGCAACGTGGATGGCTGCCGTCTTGCATCACAGCCCCACATGTGCCGGCTGGTACGCACATCCGTTACATCAAACTGCCCACGGCTGTTCTATCCCGGTGCGCGCGGGCAGTCAGGTGCGGCTCGGGTTCTCGGCTTCGCTCCCCGCCTGCAGAAGAGGCGCCGTCATCGTGACCTCGCTCACATTCTCGGATGCGGCCGCTCTTCACTTCTGTCGTGTTACAAACTCGTCCCGAGCGTGGGAAAGGCGACGATTGCAACATACGCTGCAGTACATCACGACTGCGAGCTGAACGGCCAGAAGAAAGAAGCCTTTCCTAGCGTAAATATGTCTCATCGATGCTGGCTGCCGACTTCCGCCACTAATTCACCCACAGAGTCACGGCAAAATGTCGGTTTCTACTTTACTGGAACGTGTATACGCTCTTCTACCGAAGTTCTCTTGAGACGTGGCAGTGCACTTCTTTCCGATGTCCGATGCCCACGCTCATGTGGGAACATAATATTATGCAATACCTTGAGGGAAGTTTAAAATTTGCAATTAATTATGCAGTTTGAGCATATATTAAACTTGGGAGGTTATCAGTCTCTTGACTGGTTTTATGCAGCCTGCCACGAATTTCTCTCATGTGCTAGGCTCTTCATCTCTGAGTACCACTTGCACGCTACGTTCTCAATTATCAGTTCGATGTACTCAAATAGCTGTCTTCCCCTAGAGATTTACTTTCAACAGCTCCCTCTCGAGCAGTGGAAATTATTACCTCATATTTTAACGCACGTCCTTTCATTCTATCCAATCTTCTCGTCATAGGTAGGTACATACTAGACTAACGAACGACATCGAACCGTTTCGCTGGTCGAAATTTGCTGTGTGCGTACGGGCGGCAAATCGGGCTCAACGAAGTGGTTGCACGTGGCTACAGTTCGGACTGCGGGCGTGTATTGGGATCCACTTCCGAGTGTGAACGCCGAGACGAATGTTCGTGGGCTGAGTAGCGATTTGCTGTGTCTGTTGAACAGTTTTACATTTATTGGTCTGACAATATTGACGTGTCGAGTGGAATATCGAGACAGCATTAAAGCTGATAGTTTTACCGTGAATATTCAAGGGGCCCTACGAACTGCGACTGTAAAGCTAATTGAAAAAATTAGGCACTTGGAGGGAAATAGGTGAACTGTTAGAAAATAATGTGCAAAGTGTGAAAAACAACATAGAACCTTTATGGATCTCTTTTTACTGCAAGTACAGCTTCCTTATAAGAGGTGTAACCTTTGGAAATTTTATGGCTTACACAATTCAATAACAGTTCTAAATCTGTAGCTTTCTTTCGTAAAAACTATGAAATAGCTCACTCCTTTAAATCAGCTATAAGGTCATACGTTTATTCTGTAGAGGTGGCTCCCGTTTTGTCATTGTTATAAAGTAGCGCTTTTAGTAACAGTTTCACCGGCCTATATTATGAGGGAAGAAGAGGATTGAGGCAGAAAGTAAACAGAAGAACCAACGACACTGCGGATGACCTATCATAAAAAGTAGGGATCAGTATTATCAGAGCTAAATGCGGCCCAACATGGCTTAATCCCTTGGTCTCAATCCCCTTGGTTTGGCGAGTAGAAACGGTCGAACGTCAATGCGTTTGCGTCGAACGTTCGGTCAGATCTGTTCGCTGTCACAGATAATTTTAAGTAGTATATCTACGTTTACGGTATATTGATAATTTTTACTTATGGACCGTCTGACAGCAACTGAATATAACACAATTTTAGTGCCATACGCGTTTCGCCTTTATTTTCTGCAAGGCATCATCAGTGGCCTGGAATATGTACATACGTTAGCTATTTAATTTACAAATTTGTCACTGTGCCTATAGGTTATAAACAGTTCTGGTGGTTGGTATTTCCTATTAAGTAGTAATGTTTTGAATTGTACTTACGAAACCTGTCAGTACAATTCAAAACATTACTACTTAATAGGAAATACCAACCACCAGAACTGTTTATAACCTATAGGCACAGTGACAAAAATGTAAATCAAATAGCTAACGTGTGTACATATTCCGGGCCACTGATGATGCCTTGCAGAAAATAAAGGCGAAACGCGTATGGCACAAAAATTGTGTTTTATTCAGTTGCTGTCAGACGGTCCATAAGTAAAAATTATCAATATACCGTAATATTACATGCAACTGAGGAAGACAGGACTACAAAAAGTTGAAGTATATCTACGTTGTTGAGGAGATCTGAAATGGAATGTTGGTTACCACGAAAAAGGAGATGTAAGCGCGGACTTCGAGCTGCTCACGTCGAGATGATCTTTAAAGTGAACTTCGAAGCTCCTACATGTTTGCCCAATGTACTTCAGTTTTATTTTCATAGTTTCAACACCTAAAAAAACTCTTCACTGTATGAAGTGTCAAGCAGTCATGATAACCACTGGCTGTCGTTCGATTGCCGTCGTTGGGCTACTGTGTACGCGACTATACGTTCCTTTTCTTGCCGATTCTGAGCATAGCCTTCTCATTCCTTAACAAAACCCTCATTTCCAACATCCTCCTATAGCGTCACGTGTCAAACATTTCGATTCTCTTGTTTTCCTGTTTTTCCACAATCTATGGTTCAGTACCATACAACGCTGTGCTCCAAACACGCGTTCTCAAAAATTTCTTTCTCAAATTAAGGCTGATTAGGACACTTCTTTTTGCCAGGAATGGCCTTCTTGCCAGTGCTAGTCTGCTTTTCATGCTGGCATTGCTCCGTCCGTCAGGTGTTGTTTTGATTCCTGCTTACTGACCCCCAGTTTTGATATTACGTTTGTCGCGGTTGCACTATGTACTACGGATGAGATGGTTCCAAGATGTGCCTCACACGTCAAGTAAATTTAAAATGTGCACCAGCTGGTAAACGGTGACAGTGACGTGAAAGTGAAAAGTCATTACACAGAACTTGACAATGAAGAAGAAGACAGAAAAAGAAACCTTGCGGATGACAAATTGTAAAGAAAAAAAGACAGTGTGAAAACGTAATATAGCAGGAAAACCACACCGTGTAGTAAGAAGCCATAATAATAAAAAACACACAGATGATGCTGCAACTGCAGTGAAACATGTCTGGGACGACAAACAAAATTTTGTTTTGCTAAAGGCGGACCCCACCCAAAAACATATGTTGTCATTGTTTATTAAGCTTCTTGGACTTTGCAATTTTAATTACCATCAGAGTATTTCCAGTGATGCTACACTGGAGATACGAAATGTAGGTCTTCCTCTGGAGCGCTACAACATGACAGCGGTAAACTAAATGCCCAGAGACCGATTTTCAGCGATTCTCAGCGTATGGACACAATTCAAATTCGACAATCTGTTTGAGATAAACAGGGGTAAGTTATAGGGAAAGACTGCGCCATACAACATATACGAGAACCAAGAGGGAACAACAATAGTGGAAGACCAAGAAAGAAGAGCTCGGTTTAAAAACGATGTAAGACAGGGGTATAGTCGTTCGCCCCTACTGTTCAGACTAAACATCGAGGAAGCAATGACGAAAATAAAAGTAACGTTCAAGAGTGGGATTAGAATTCAAAGTGAAAAGATATAAAATACACTGGCGAAACAGCTATCCTCAGCAAAATGTAATAATTACAGGTTTTATTAATAGGAATGAACAATGTAGTGAGTACAGAATATGGCCTGAGATTAAATCGAAGAAAGACGAAAGTAATGAGAAGTAGGAGAAATAAGAATAATGAGAAACTTAACATCAGAACTGGGGATCACGAAGCAACAAAGGGATTCTGGTACCTTGAAGGGCAAAATAACCTATCATGGAAGGAGAAAAGACGACATAAAAAGCACACTAGCACTGCAAAAAGGACATTACAGGCCAAGAGAAGTCTAGTAGAATCAAACGGCGGTCTTAATTTGAGAAAGAAGTTTCCATGAATGCACGTTTAGAGCACAGCATTTGATGGTAGTGAATCATGGATAGTGGGAAAAACGGAACAGAGTAGAATCGAAGCATCTGAGATGTCTTGCTACAGACGAAAATTAGGTGACATAATAAGGTAAGAAATGAGGAGGTTTCCCTCAAAATAAGTGAGGAAAGGAAAATGTGGGAACTATGAAAATAAAAAGGGACAGGATGCGAGGACACTTGTTCAGACATTAGGGAATATCTTCCATAGTACTAGAGACAGCTGAAGAAGGTAAAAACTGTAGAAGACAGAGACTCAAATACATGCAGCAAATAATTGAGGAGGTAGATTGAAAAGTGCTACTCTGAGAAGAAAAGAATGTCATAGGAGAAGAATTCGAGGTGGCCTGCATCAAACGAATCCGAAGACTGGTAACTCAAAGAAAAACTGTCATACACTAATAGGTAATTAGAAACAATTTCATACTCGTGCGAAGAGTCTCACTTTCTTGTGTAGAGCTAATACGTAAAATTCATGAAGAACTGTGTTACCTCCACGAATATCACAAAGTGCCTGCCTACACTACGCTTGCGCTTCATCATTTCGAGTATTGCTTACCACATAGGATTGACAGAGGACATCGAAGAAGTTGAAAGAAAGGCAGTTCCTTTTTTATTAGGGTCACGGATAAGATACACGAATCGGGGTGACCACCATTAAGACGACGGCGAGATCTTTTCACGAAATTGCAACCATCAGCTTTCTCCAACGAATGGAAAACATTTTGGTCAGTCTTACCTACATACAATCGTCGTAATAAAATAAATCGGAACTCGCAGGGTCTGTTAAACACTTGAGAGTGAACTGCAGAATAAATATGTAGATGCGGGGTCCAGTAGGGTGAGTTTTCATAGCGTTTCTAGAAACAGTCACAGATTTCACAACAACCATGCGTGCTGAAGTGAGCTATCTCTTTTCTCAAATGAGATAGATATATGGAGTTCATGTGAAGGTCATAGTCCGCCACATCTGAAAATCATTGAATTAAGTTCTGAAATTAATTACATTGGTGGATAAGTTGGTAGTGTTTTTTTTTCTAGTTGCTATTCTGGCTGCCATGGGTTTCTTTATCGAATATCATTTTTTATTTATAGTTAAATGTTGCTATTTGAGTTTATACCTTGTCATTTTGTCATTTGGAGATAGTGAATATAGCTCTGGACGCTAGAAAATAGAGTGCCAAGTGGATAAATCGGAACATTTTCAATATATTTTTCTCTTCGAGTTCGATAAAGGGGTGAGAGCAGCGGATGCAGACAGATACATTTGCACCTTGTACGAGGACAATGCCATTATACACAGCACGGCAAGAAAACGGTTTTCTCGTTTTAAGGGAGATCATTTCGACATTAGCAACTCTCCACTTTCGGGAAGATATGCGGGATCTAACGAAGGTCTTTTAAATGCATGAATACACAGTGATCAATGTCAGTGTACTCGACAACTGACAAATGTGATGAACTGTGCTAAAAATGGTTCAAATGGCTCTGAGCACTATGGGACCTAACATCTGTGGTCATCAGTTCCCTGGAACTTAGATCTACTTAAACCTAACTAACCTATGGACACCACACACATCTACGCCCGAGGCAGGATTCGAACCTGCGACCGTAGCGGTCACGTGGTTCCAGACTGAAGCGCCTAGAGCCTCACGGCGACACCGGCCGGCACTGAACTGTGCTCATTCCACCATCGTTCGAAATTTACATGCACTGGGGAGGGTTCAAAAATCTGCTGTATGGGTGCAGCACGCTCTAAGCCGAAGTTACATAAATCAGCGGTTGGCCATATGTGCACTCTGCTTGCTCGTCATCAACTGGCTTGTGAAGGACAGCGATCATTCCTGTCGTTTATCGTTACTGGTGACGGGAAGTGACGCTGAGCACCAACTCCCCCTACAAAGACTTGCACGCATCCACAAAAGACAGTATTATGCATCTGGTGGAACAGCGACGGTGTGTTGTTCTACGAATTGCTACCCCGAGGTGTAACCATTACTGCTCGCGTATGTTTTCAACAACTGCGACTTTGCAGACACAGTCGGCTGCGTCGGCTGATGATACTCCGCGAAAACGTCCGCCCGATTTCTGCTAGAGCGACAAAAAATTGGGGACATATTGCGCACCCACTTGTATCCACATGATCTTGCATCCTCAGATTTTCACTTTTTCCGATCTCTATCGAACAACTTTCAAGAAACTTTCTTTCCGGATGAAAATGCACTCCGAACATGGTTCGACGAGTTCTTCACCTCATAACCACGTGATTTCTACAGTCGCGGAATCGAAAAGTTATCCCAGCGCTGGCACACTGTTTCAATAAGTGAAGGAGGATACATCATTAATGACTTATATCTAGCTTATATGTATCTGTTGTGTTTATGAAACTTATGGGAAAATGCTATGAACTTAAGGACCACCAAACGATTTGGTAAGGAGAGAATAGGTTTATGACATATACGATCATATTTAGTGTGGTATCGCGGAGGTTCCTCTTTTGACCTGCAGGTGTTGCGGTAACTTACCGTGGGAGGAAATTGTACAATTGGAGCAGAGACCCGTGGGGAATAATTGTAGTGACGATATGACCCGCAAATCTGGAACTCCACCGAATAATGAACACTCCTTTTGTCACTACTTTATTCGGTCGCTATTAACAACGGTTCTACTTCTTGTCAAAATTATTTATATCCTTTCTTGTTTCATTTGTAGTCGATAATCAGAAGATCAAATAAAACTGATAAATGAGCAACAAAACTGAAACTGAACTCATTTGGCAGAATGCTTGTACACGGTCCAGTCACACTAATGTGACGACCGCCTTAGTTCGACTTTCATGTGCAATAACCACTGACAGATTGCAGATGGCAGCACTAGTTTTGGAGGGTACCTGAATGGTATCGGGAGGGAGGGGGGAGGATGTGGATAACAATTCATTCGTTGTCTTAATGTGGAAACAGAACAATTTACCGGACTTTCAAAACGGCATGATCATTGGAATTCGGGGCAAGGGTGGGGAAACGTGTATGGGCGAATAGACGTGGTACTGTTGAGCAGCTGACCGCCCAAATGAACCAAGTGGCTAGCAACAGTGTCTCCTCAGCGACCGTTGAGCAAACGTTGCAGTTTATGGGCGTTCGGAGCAGGCGACTGTTGACGCACCCGTGCTCACTGTTGTCCGTCGGCGACGAAGACTGGAATTTGCACACCAGTAAAGCATTTGGACGTCCACTGACTGGCGATAGGTGCCCTTTCAGATGTATCACGTTTAAAACTCCCTCGGACAGATGGCCGTTGGCGTGCACGGCCCTGCAACAATCGTCACAAGGGTCCAAACCAGAGAATAGAACATTATAGTGTGTGGGGTATGTCTCTGTGAGATTCTCTGGGTGGTCTCGTCTTCTGGGAGGCACAGCGAGTCAACACATTGAAGCATCTGTCCTTGGGGACTGTGTCAATTCCTACATGAAGTTTGATAAGAATGAGATTTACACTCCGCAGCGGTGCGTGCGCTGATATGAAACTTCCTGGCAGATTAAAACTGTGTGCCGGACCGAGACTCGAACTCGGGACCTTTGCCTTTCGCGGGCAAGTGCTCTAGCATCTGATCTACACAAGCACGACTCACGACCATTCCTCACAGCTTCAGTTCTGCCATTACCTCGTCTCCAACGTTGCCCGCGAAAGGCAAAGGTCCCGAGTTCAAGTGTCGGTCCGGCACACAGTTATAATCTGCCAGGAAGTTTCATATCAGCGCACACTCCACTGCAGAGTGAAAATCACATTCTGGAAACATCCCCCAGACTGTGGTTAAGCCATGTCTCTGCAATATTCTTTCTTCCACGAGTGGTAGTTCTGCAAAATTCGCAGAAGAGTTTCTGTGAAGTTTGGAAGGTAGGAGACGAGGTACTGGAACTGAAGCTGTGGGGACGGGTCGTGAATCGTGCTTGGGTGGCTCAGATGGTAGAGCACTTGCCAGTGAAAGGTAAAGGTCTCGAGTTCGGATCTCGGTCTGCGACACAGTTTCAATCTGCCAGGAAGTTTCATGAAGTTTGATTTTCCTCAGCCTGATGCCATCTACCAGTAGCACCATGGAACGAGTCACACAGCTCACACTGAGTAGACCGTACTCCCCTGGCCACCATAACTCCCCGGATTTAAGCCCAATCGAGAATCTGCGGGATCACCTCGATCGAGCCGTTCGCTCCGTGTATTCTCAGCTGAGAAACCAGGCGCACCTCGCCACGCCATTGGACCAGGCGCGGCTTCACATCCCCGTCTGTACCTTCCAGAGCCGCACTGTCTCTTCCCGTACGTATCGCAGCGATCCGCACTGGAAGATCTGTTTACTCAGCCTTTTCACAGATGGTCGCATTTATGTAACTGGGCAGTGTATTGTGGTCTTTCACACACTATTCTAATGGTATTTAGCAGTTTCCTTCCTGACCCGAGCTCTCTTGTTTAGAACCCTGTTTAAGTTGGCTTTTACTGATGAATTTTATCTGTCTTGTATTGATTCTTCTTTTTGAACTTCCATTTTTTTTATTTTAGGCAAAATGCATAAATATGTCACGTCAATTAATTTTGAAGCATTACATATAGTGATAGTTAATCACTGTTACTGTTATTATAGCCGCGCGGGATTAACCGAGCGTTCTAAGGCGCTACAGTCATAGACTGTACGGCTGGTCCCAGCGGAGGTTCGAGTCCCCCCTCGGGCATGGGTGTTTGTGTTTGTCCTTAGGATAAAATAGGTTAAGTAGTGTGTAAGCTTAGGGACTGATGAGCCTAGCAGTTAAGTCCCATAAGATTTCACACACATTTCCACATTTTTGAACTGTTATTATAACTTTTATTAAAACACAAATATTTAATTAATTACTACAATGATAAAACGTTGAGAAGAAATGTATTAATCATGGGCTATTGCGTAAATAAAAATAGATCGGAAGGTAGCAGCAAATAAAAATACTTCCTCCGACGGACAAATATCGTGAATAACGTTTTTTGTCCACCACAAGGTTTACTTAACTGTAACATAGTGGTGTTGTCAACCCTAGCAACGGTTGCGTGCGCTAACAGAAATAATGTTTCCAGAATGAGATTTTCACTCTGCAGCGGAGTGTGCGCTGATATGAAACTTCCTGGCAGGTTAAAACTGTGTGCCCGACCGAGACTCGAACTCGGGACCTTTGCAAACTGTGTGCCCGACCGAGACTCGACCTCGGGACCTTTGCAAAGGTCCCGAGTTCGAGTCTCGGTCCGGCACACAGTTTTAATCTGCCAGGAAGTTTCATATCAGCGCACACTCCGCTGCAGAGTGAAAATCTCATTCTGGAAACATCCCCTAGGCTGTGGCTAAGCCACGTCTCCGCAATATCCTTTCTTTCAGGAGTGCTAGTTCTGCAAGTTTCGCAGGAGAGCTTCTGTAAAGTTTGGAAGGTAGGAGACGAGGTACTGGCAGAAGTAAAGCTGTGAGTACCGGGCGTGAGTCGTGCTTCGGTAGCTCGGTTGGTAGAGCACTTGCCCGCGAAAGGCAAAGGTCCCGAGTTCGAGTCTCGGTCGGGCACACAGTTTTAATCTGCCAGGAAGTTTCAGAAATAATGTTGCATTAATGCACCTGTAACGCTCGCCTTCTAAACTGAGCGGTCTAACGGGGCGTAGTGAAGGACGTTCCTCCTAGTTAAGAGATGAGTTTTTCTGGAGCTGGAATTTTCCACGCGTATGCGCCGAACCCTCAGAGGCCGTCATTAGCGCCTTCTTCTCAAGGCTGCTGACCCCACAACGGGGCAGCTTCCAGAGACAGTCGAGCGCGTCACTCGCTCGATCGCCCGCAAGACTCGTTTAGCAGCCAATGGCGCGATCTCGCGTGTCGCCGCCGCAGTTCGCCCGCCTCTTGTGGTCTCTGGGGCAGCGGCGAAGGCCGCCGTGGCAAGGTCTAGGGAAAGCGGCCGGCCTTGTCACAGCGAAGCGCAGTGCGATGCCGCCTCCGTGCTCCTCTTCGATAACGTGACGGGCACTGTAAATTACGTGGTCAGCTGAAAGGGAGGAAGGCGCAGTTACAACGAAAGGACTGTTGCAATTTTGATAAATACACTACTGGCCATTAAAATTGCTGCACCACGAAGAAGACGTGCTACAGACGCGAAATTTAAACGAAAGGAAGAAGATGCTGTGATATGCTAATGATTAGCTTTTAAGAGCATTCACACAAGGTTGGCGCCGGTGGCGACACCGGCAACGTGCTGAAACGAGGAAAGATTCCAACCGATTTCTCATACACAAACAGCAGTTGGCCGGCGTTGCCTGGTGAAACGTTGTTGTGATGCCTCGTATAAGGAGGAGAAATGCGTATTATGACGTTTCCGACTTTCAGAAAGGTCGGATTGTAGCCTATCGCGATTGCGGTTTATCGTATCGCGACATTGTTGCTCGCGTTGGTCGAGATCCAATGACTGTTAGCAGAATATGGAATCGGTGGGTTCAGGAGGGTAATCGGAACGCCGTGCTGGATCCCACCGGCCTCGTATCACTAGCACTCGAGATGACAGGCATCTTATCCGCATGGCTGTAACGGATCGTGCAGCCACGTCTCGATCATTGAGTCAACAGATGGGGACGTTTGCAAGACAACCATCTGCACGAATAGTTTGACGACGTTTGCAGCAGCATGGACCATCAGCTCGGAAACCATGGCTGCGGTTACCCTTGACGTTGCATCACAGACAGGAGCGCCTGCGATGGTGTACTCAACGACGAACCTGGGCGCACGAAAGGAAAAACGTCATTTTTTCGGATGAATCCAGGTTCTGTTTACAGCATCGTGATGGTCGCATCAATGTTTGTTGTATTCGTCACCGCCATACTGGCGTATCACCCGGCGTGGTCGTATGGGGTGCCATTTACACGTCTCGGTCATCTCTTGTTCGCAATGATGACACTTTGAACAGTGGACGTTACATTTCAGATGTGTTACGACCCGTGGCTCTACCCTTCATTCAATCCCTGCGAAGCCCTACATTTCAGCAGGATAATGCACGACCGAATGTTGCAGGTCCTGTACGGGCCTTTCTGGATACAGAAAATGTTCGACTACTGCCCTGGCCAGCATATTCTCCAGATCTCTCACCAACTGAAAATGTCTGGTCAATGGTGGCCGATCAACTGGCTCGTCACAGTACGCCAGTCACTACTCTTGATGTACTGTGGTATCGTGTTGAAGCTGCATGGACAGCCGTACCTGTACACGCCATCCAAGCTCTGTTTGACTCAATGCCCAGGCGCATCAAGGCCGTTATTACGGACAGAGGTGGTTGTTCTGGGTACTGATTTCTCAGGATCTATGCACCCAAGTTGCGTGAAAATGTAATCACATGTCAGTTCTAGTATAATATATTTGTCCAATGAACACCCGTTTATCATCTACATTCCTTCTTACTGTAGCAACTTCAATGGCCAGTAATGTACTTCATGCCCACGAAAACCAGAAAGAGATGACGGGGCATTATCAATTAGAGGAACGTGTGCTGGTTTTAGATATACCGGATAAAAGCTGTGTGCCTGACCGGGTCATGAACTCGGAACCTTTCCTTTCGCAGACAAATAGGCTAAAGACTGAGCTGTCGACGGAGAGCTGAAACTCCGCTGCAGAACGAAAATTCTGCGTGGAAATAGTCCTATATTAGGTTGTTGTGTCTACGCAAATTCCTGCAACACTCGCCAAGTCAGCAAGGCATGCGGGAGAACAACTATGAAGATAGGAATGCAGCGGAAAGGGATTGGAGGAAGTAAAGCTGTAAGAGCACATCGTGACTCACGCCTGGATGGCTCCGTAGGGAGAGCATTTGTTCACAAGTGGCAACATTTCAAGGGTCAAACGCCTGTCTAGTTGACAAATATCATGGTAATATTCCATGACACAATTAAAACGTAATTCAGAGTATTTTTTCAGTTTGCTATTGAACTTAATACAACTAGAAGAAAAAAATTAGTGATAAAATGGCTTGCTATGTAACAATAACGATTTCGACAATCATAATACTAATAATGATAGTAATAAAAATAGTAACAACTATAAGTATTATTACTGTAACAGTAAACACAGCAAATAATTTCACTACGCTGAATTTCGTATTTTAACATTAGCCAGACACAGGCCAAGTGCCTAGGAGGACGATGTATCGCCTGATAACCCGAGGAGATCTCAGTAAAGCGGCTTTTTGTAGCTGGAAGATGATTTCTAGATGCCCACTGAGGCCATTAGGCACTGCCCCCAGTTTGCAGAGAAGCACTGGGACCGCTTCCATGGATTTACGTCAGCGTTACAGTAGTTCGAGTTCCAAATGCTCGTATGGGCCACGATTTTCTAGGTGTTTCCAGTCGATTCCTCTTCTACTTGGGATGGCCATGTAAGTGATCCCCACTTTCTGTTTTGTGATGTCTAGTTCATTGTTTTACATCATTCGGAAATGCATATCAGTTTTCGACAACGCCTTCTTTTTCTTCGTCTTGTTCTTCTTCTTCTTATTATTATTATTTTTACTAGAAACTAAGGCCCCCAATCTAATCTATCCTGTGAGAATGGATTACCTGCGTAGTTTGTAAACTGTGTAAATACATTTCTGGTTACACATACAGCTACCCTGAAAACTTTCGATTTTGTCATAAGTCATCTGACTGGTTTGATGCGGCCCATCACAATTCCTTTCCTGTGCCAACCTCTTCATCGCAGAGTAGCAGCTGCAACCTATGGCCTCAATCATTTGCTGCATATATTGCGAAACCTATCTTTCTCTACAGTATTTAGCCTCTATACCTGAAGCTAGTATCATAGAAGTTATTTCCTTATATATTAACGATGTCCTACCACACTGTCGCTTCTTCTTGTTAGTTTTCTGTGTGTTTCCTTCATCGTCGACTCTGCGGAGAACCTTCTCATTCCTTAAGCCGCCGGCACACGGACCGTGCTGTCGAACGTTAACGTTGAGCGTGCCAAGTACAACGTGCTGCTGAGCGCTCAGGAACGGTGCGACTTGTGCACACGGTACGTGGGTCTCATCGTGATATACGCAAACGCAACGCACTCCAGCGGCAGTTGAGGGATGTTTCTATTTCGTAAATCACACTGTTTACTCAACGGGCGCGCGCAAAATTCCCTCGTTAGCTCTATTAAAACGCACATTTCCTCCGTCGTCCACGAAAAGGAAACTACCATGTCCAATCAATAAGGACACAGGCTTATAAAAGTTCCAAAACAAACAGTGCGGTACAAATTTGGAATACTTCTCCGCATAAACATTATTTCATCATTTCCACATTTTAGTAAAATCCGAAGGCCAGTCTTACTTGATCACTGTTCCTACCCAGTAGCAGAATCTTTGCAACATGTGAATTACGAACCGTAAAAGAAAAAGGAGCAAAATATTTTTATACAAGTAGCGAAAGCTGTTCTGTAGATTAAGCCAAACGAACAAAGTCACACCTCAAAAAAAGGGTAACTTATATTTACACAACATCAAATATTATAGTATATGCTTATATTAAACTAATAATAAAGTATCAGAACCTAATAAAAACGCGAATGTTAGGAAAAAATATTTGGGGATGTCAAGACGCGAACCACCGCCCCAATAAACGATTTTACAGTGCCACTACTCATTACGCTAAACTAACGAGACGCTCCTTCTAACTAATCTGATTATGTTAGCCCCTGCTGAAAACCTTAATCGTAGATATGTCACTAATTGAAATTTAATTAAAACTAATTGTACCAAGAACATTGCGTTTTGGGTGGATCTTCAGTATGTCGCTGCCTTCAAATAGCCTACTCTCATAATATGCAAGTTACAATAATTCTTTTGCCACAAATATGATGTTTCTCATTATTTTATTGGAACGAATCACACAGTTAACAACGGGTTTTCCAGTGATTCTCAGTTTGCTGGTTCTCAGAAACGGCATATAAACATATAGGCTTGAAATGAATGCCAATATGGCGCCTCACAACACTGTACTGAAGGGAGACGGCGTGCGTGTGACGTAGGTGGCATTATGCCATGTCATTGGTCAACGCTCAGACGCACGCTCAGAATATCTGACATGTCAGATATTGCTCTGCACGTTCGGAAAGACTCACGAACGTGCTATTCCATGCTATGATGTCAGAAACTAGGCACGCTCAACGCTCAACGTTCGCATGCACGGTCCGTGTGCCGACGGCTTTACTGTGTCAGTCCACCTATATTTCCACATCTTCTGTAGCACTACATCTCCAATGCTTCGATTGTCTTCTGTTCCGGCTTCCCCACACTCCTTGATTCACTGCCATGCAAGGCTGTGCTCCAAATGTACATTCTCAGAAGCACTTACCTCAGATTAAGGCCTATGTTTGGTGCTAATAATACTTGTCTTTGCCAAAAATGCCCTTTTTTCCAATGCTAGTCGGCTTTTTATATCCCCATTGCTCCGTTCATGATGAGTTATTTTGCTGTCTATCTAGCAAAATTCCTTTATCTACTTTCTTGATCACCAGTCCTGATCACTTTCTCCTTGTTTTCATTTATCCTACTTCTCACTGCTTTCGTCTTTCTTCTCTTTACTCCCAATCCATTCTCTGTACTCATTAGTCTGTTCATTCCATTCAGCAGATACTGTAATCTTCTTCACTTTCACTGAGGATAGCAACGTCACCAGCGAACCTTACCATTCATATCCTTTCACGAGGAATTTTAAATCTACTCTTGAAACAAATTTCCGTCACTGGCTCTTCAACGTACAGATTGAACAATAGGGACAAGAGAGTACATATCTTTCTTACACAGGTTTTTACCCGAACACTTCGTTCTTGATTGTCCACTGTTATTATTCCCTCTTGGCTCTTGTACATATTGTACATTACCCGTCTATCCCTAAGGCTTACCCCTATTTTTATGAGAACTTCGAATATTTTGCTCCATTTGACAATGTCGAACTGTTCGTCAGGTCGACAAATCCTATAAACGTGTCTTCTTTTTTATTTAATATTGCTACCATTATCAATCGGAACGTCAGAATTGCCTGTCTCGTGCCTTCACCTTTCCTAAAGCCAAACTGATCGCCACCTAACACATCCTGAATTTTCTTTTCCATTCTTCTTGGATTCATGAGCTGTTAAGCTGATTGTGCGATAATTCTCGCACTTGTCAGCTCTTTGGAATTGTGTGGATGATATTTTTGCGAATGTCAGATGGTATGTCGCCACCCTCCTAAATTGTACACACAAGCGTGAATAATTGTTTTGTTGCCACTTCCCTCACTTATTTTACAAATTCCGATGCAATGTTTTCTATCGCTACAGCCTTATTCGACTTTAAATCTTCCAATACTCCTTAAATTTCTGATTTTAGTACTAGATCTCGTACCTTTTAGGTATAGACTTTTGTTTACTCTTCCATCACTTCATCATAAAGTCTGCCCCATAATTTTTTTTTGTCATCAGTCTACTGACTGGTTTGATGCGGCCCGCCACGAATTCCTTTCCTGTGCTAACCTCTTCATCTTGAGTAGCACTTGCAACCTACGTCCTCAATTATTTGCTTGACGTATACCAATCTCTCTCTTCTTCTACAATTTTTGCCCTCTACCGCTCCCTCTAGTACCATGGAAGTCATTCCCTATTGTCTTACCAGATGTCCTATCATCTTGTCCCTTATCGTTATGTGTTTTCCACATATTCCTTTCCTCTCCGATTCTGCGTAGAACCTCCTCATTCCTTACCTTATCAGTCCACCTAATTTTCAACATTCGTCTATAGCACCACATCTCAAATGCTTCGATTCTCTTCTGTTCCGGGTTTCCCACAGTCCATGTTTCACTACCATACAATGATGTACTCCAGACGTACATCCTCAGAAATTTCTTCCTCAAATTAAGGCCGGTATTTGATATTAGTAGACTTCTCTTGGCCAGAAATGCCTTTTTTGCCATATCGAGTCTGCTTTTGATGTCCTCCTTGCTCCGTCCGTCATTGGTTATTTTACTGCCTACGTAGCAGAATTTCTTAACTTCATTGACTTCGTGACCATCAATCCTGATGTTAAGTTTCTCGCTGTTCTCATTTCTACTACTTCTCATTACCTTCGTCTTTCTCCGATTTACTCTCAAACCATACTGTGTACTCATTAGACTATTCATTCCGTTCAGCAGATCATTTAATTCTTCTTGACTTTCACTCAGGATAGCAATGTCATCAGCCAATCGTACCATTGATATCCTTTCACCTTGTATTTTAATTCCACTCCTGAACCTTTCTTTTATTTCCATCATTGCTTCCTCGATGTACAGATTGAAGAGTAGGGGCGAAAGGCTACAGCCTTGTCCTACACCCTTCTTAAAACGAGCACTTGGTTCTTGATCGTCCACTCTTATTATTCCCTCTTGGTTGCTGTACATATTGTATCTGACCCGTCTCTCCCTATAGCTTACCCCTACTTTTTTCAGAATCTCGAACAGCTTGCACCATTTTATATTGTCGAACGCTTTTTCCAGGTCGACAATTCCTATGAAAGTGTCTTGATTTTTCTTTAGCCTTGCTTCCATTATTAGCCATAACGTCAGAATTGCCTCTCTTGTCCCTTTACTTTCCCTAAAGCCAAACTGCTCGTCACGTAGCGCATTCTCAATTTTCTTTTCCATTCTTCTGTATATTATTCTTGTAAGCAGCTTCGATGCATGAGCTGTTAAGCTGATTGTGCGTTAATTCTCGCACTTGTCAGCTCTTGCCGTCTTCGGAATTGTGTGGATAATGCTTTTCCGAAAGTCAGATGGTATATCGCCAGACTCATATATTCTACACACCAACGTGAATAGTCGTTTTGTTGCCACTTCCCACAATGATTTTAGAAATTCTGGTGGAATGTTATCCATCCCTTCTGCCTTATTTGACCGTAAGTCCCCCAAAGCTCTTTTAAATTCCGATTCTAATACTGGATCCCCTATCTCTTCTAAATCGACTCCTGTTTCTTCTTCTATCACATTAGACAAATCTTCACCCTCATAGAGGCTTTCAATGTATTCTTTCCACCTATCTGCTCTCTCCTCTGCATTTAACAGTGGAATTCCCATTGCACTCTTAATGTTACCACCGTTGCTTTTAACGTCACCAAAGGTTGTTTTGACTTTCCTGTCCTTCCGACAATCATATCTTTTTCGATGTCTTCACATTTTTCCTGCAGCCACTTTGTCTTAGCTTCCCTGCACTTCCTATTTATTTCATTCCTCAGCGACTTGTATTTCAGTATTCCTGATTTTCCCGGAACATGTTTGTGCTTCCTCCTTTCATGAATCAACTGAAGTATTTCTTCTGTTACCCATGGTTTCTTCGCAGCTACCTTCTTTGTACCTATGTTTTCCTTCCCAACTTCTGTGATGGCCCTTTTTAAGGATATTTATTCCTCTTCAACTGTACTGCCTACTGCGCTATTCCTTATTGCTGTATCTATAGCGTTAGAGAACTTCGAACGTATCTCGTCATTCCTTAGTACTTCCGTATCCCACTTCTTTGCGTATTGATTCTTCCTCACTACTGTCTTGAACTTCAGCCTACTCTTCATCACTACTGTATTGTGATCTGAGTCTATACCTGCTCCTGGGTACGCCTTACAATCCAGTATCTGATTTCGGAATCTCTGTCTGACCATGATGTAATCTGATTGAAATCTTCCCGTATCTCCCGGCCTTTTCCAAGTATACCTCCTCCTCTTGTGATTCTTGAACAGGGTATTCGCTATTACTAGCTGAAACTTGTTACAGAACTCAAATAGACTTTCTCCTCTTTCATTCCTTGTCCCAAGCCCATATTCTCCTGTAACCTTTTCTTTTACTCCTTCCCCTACAACTGCATTCCAGTCGCCCATGAATATTAGATTTTCGTCCCCCTTTACATACTGCATTACCCTTTCAATATCCTCATACACTTTCTCTATCTGTTCATCTTCAGCTTGCGACGTCGGCATGTATACTTGAACTATCGTTGTCGGTGTTGGTCTGCTGTCGATTCTGATTAGAACCACCCGGTCACTGAACTGTTCACATTAACACACCCTCTGCCCTACCTTGCTATTCATAACGAATCCTACACCTGTTATACCATTTTCTGCTGCTGTTGATACTATCCGATACTCATCTGACCAGAAATCCTTATCTTCCTTCAACTTCACTTCACTGACCCCTACTATATCTAGATTGAGCCTTTGAATTTCCCTTTTCAGATTTTCTAGTTTCCCTACCACGTTCAAGCTTCTGACATTACATGCCCCGACTCGTAGAACGTTATCCTTTCGTAGATTATTCAATCTTTTTCTCATGGTAACCTCCCCCTTGGCAGTCCCTTCACGGAGATCCGAATGGGGGACTATTCCGGTATGTTTTGCCAATGGAGAGATCATAATGACACTTCTTCAATTACAGGCCACATGTCCTGTGGATACACGTTACGTGTCTTTAATGCAGTGGTTTCCATTGCCTTCTGCATCCGCATGTCGTTGATCATTGCTGATTCTTCCGCCTTTAGGGGCAAGTTCCCACCCCTAGGACAAGAGAGTCCCCTGAACCTCTATCCGCTCCTCTGCCCTCTTTGACAAGGCCGTTGGCAGAATGAGGCTGACTTCTTATGCCGGAAGTCTTCGGCCGCCAATGCTGATTATTTATAAAAATATAGGGAATGGCGGGGATCGAGCCCGGGACCGAAAACGTTTTGATTATGAATCAAAGACGCAACCCCTGTCATAGGGGCTTTCAATGTACTCTTTTCATCTATCAGTTCTCTTCTCTGCATTTAACAGTGGAATACCCAGTTCATTTTCAATCTTCCCAACCTTTCTTATTATTTCACCGTAGGTCGTTTTGACTCTTCTGTATGCTGAGTCAGCCTTTCCGTCAATTATTTCCTTTTCGCTTTCTTCACATTTTTCATGCAGCCATTTCGTCTTAGCTTTCGTGCGCTTCCCATTATTTTAATCCTAATGGGCTTGTATTTTTGTATTCCCGAATTCCCCTGAACATTTTTGTAGTTCCTTCCTCGATCAACTGAAGTATTTCTTCTGTTACCAATGGTTTCTTAACAGTTACTTAACAGTACGCTTGTTTTTCTTTCCAACTTCTGTGATTACCATATTTGTAGATGCCCATTTCTAATCAACTGAGGTAGTTACTGAGCTGTTACTTATCGCAGCATCTACAGCCCTCATCCTGAGTACTGCCGTATCCCACTTCTCAGCGCTTTGATTTTTCCTGATTAGTCTCTTAAACTACAGCTTACGTTGATGTCTGAGTCTTTTTCTGCTCCTTGTTACACCACACAGTCCAGTATCTGGTTTCGGAATTTCTGTCTGACGATGATGTAATCTATCTGAAATCTTGCCGTATCAACCGGCCTTCTCCAAGCGTATCTCCTCCTCTTGTGATTCTTCAACAAAGTATTCGCTATTACTAGGTGAAATTTATTGCAGAGCTCCTCAGTTAGAATTTCTCCTCTCTCATTCGTTGTCCCAAACCCATTTTCTCCTGTAACCATTTCTTACTTATTCCCCTGCAATCGTGTTCAAATCTCCCACGGTATTTAGAGTTTCATCTTTCTATACTTACTGCATTACCCGTTTAATATCCTTATATACTACCTCTGACTCTTCATCTTCTGCTTCTCACGTCGGCATGCATACCTGAATTGCCGTTGTCAGTGTTGGTTTACTGTCGATTCTGATAAGAATAATCCCGTCACTAAGCTGTTCACAGAAACTCAGTCTTTGCCCTACCTTCCTATCCATAACGAATACTACTCCCGTTATATCATTTTCTGCTGCTGTTGATGTTGCCCTATACTCATATGACCAGAAATTCTTTGCCTTCTTTCCATTTCACTTCACTGATCTCCACTGCTCCTCTGAGTCCTAGCATTCTCCCATTTAGATTT
This sequence comes from Schistocerca cancellata, assembly GCF_023864275.1. Lineage (NCBI taxonomy): Eukaryota > Metazoa > Arthropoda > Insecta > Orthoptera > Acrididae > Schistocerca > Schistocerca cancellata. The sequence continues at coordinate 211,489,463 of NC_064634.1, forward strand.
TGTAGCTTCCCTACCACGTTCAGACTTTTTACATTCTACGCCCGACTCGAAGAACGTTATCCTTTCGCAGGTTGCTCAGTGTTTTTCTCATGGTCATCTCGCTGTTGGCAGTCCCCTCACGAAGATCCGAATGGGGGACTAGTTCGGAATCTTAGCCAGTGGAGACATCATCATGACAATTTTTCAAGTTGCATGCCATATATAATGTGGATATATATTACGTGCTTGTAATGCAGTGGTTTTCACTGCCTTCTGCTTCCTCATGCAGTTCATCATTGCTGATTCCTCCACCTCATATGGGCAGTTTCTCACCCCATCACGAAATTATATGTCAGAAAACTACTTCGTAAAATAATGGGACTTCCTCCGATACTGACGTGGAACTAGTGTTGGGGCGACGCGTGACTTATTTGATACCGTAGGTCCTGCCTGGTGTTCCGCTGTTATCTTGGTTTCACAAGCGTATTTTCCAAAACAACGCTCGAATTAATATCTACCACAACGGTAGATACGCTTCCTAGTAGGTCGTAGTTCTCATTCGCGCCTCTGTGATAATGGTGTGATGGATGAGAGAGATTTTGTGACTGTCATACCCTTGTGCAAGTCGTTTTCTTAGGGGGTGGTGGAGGGAGAATGATATTAGTAACGTCTATTGTTATTTGCTCTTCAAGAGACAGATGAAGTTTAACAAGTCATCCGGAATCTTGACCATTCGGTTGCTGCAACAACCTCACGGGGATAGGTTAGAGCTCGATGGAGTCTTAGCAGCACTGAGTCCAAATGAGCTTTCGGAATACATATTTATCCATAAGTAACTTCTTGAAGCTATAGGAGCCATGGTCTTAGTGCAGCTTCAAAGATCTGTCTTTTGTTTTTCCCACATCATCGTTAATAGGAGAAGTCGACAGACGAGACGGAGGACCATTGTATGTGCAGACTAGCATATCTCCACCACCAGAATGAGTGGTGTCCGTTGGAAATTGGAATTCATTTGTGGTTTTCGACTTACGCGTCCCTCTGCCTTTAGAGTCTGTCAACGTGTGACGTCCAGTGTCGCCACGACGGCGTTCCTCCGTACATGATGACCTGTGTGCCTGGAGATGTGCCTTGGGTCACATGTTTTTTTCAATGGCTTGTGTTCCACATAGCACTGAGTTAATTTTCTCTACACTGCAGCTCACAGGTTGTTTTTGTTGTCCAGCATTCCAAGAGTACATCTGTATATGTACTCTATGAGTATCTGTGTGGAACGTGGCAAAAGATCCTTCCCAAGAATATTAAGTATTTTGTATTCCCTTATCAAATAAGCTATTAAATGATGTCTCCGTAATAAATACATATACAAAGTACTTAAAATTTTACACATATTTCTGAAAACTGGACAAATGCTTGTAGGGCTCGCGCTCTGAGGGTTCTGTACAACCTCTATTATGTTTAAAGACGATTCATCTACAGGTTTTGCCGAGTCCTGCTGAGTTGGTTTGCTAGTATCAAAATGTATGAAATACACGCCAATATCTGTTGGTTGCATTATTTAATTTTTTTACATTGCCCATTGTAGTATTTGATATAAGGGTCAATTTGATACCTGCAACCGTTGTTGAGAAAAAGGGGTCTTAACAGTCGGGGAGGTTGACAGTTGGATAACAAATGGCAAAAAAATACGTTTTATGAGATGTAAATACAAAGTAATAATTTTCAGATATTTCCCAGTTGCATTTAATGTGAAACCTATCTTCTTACCAAATGTCATGATTGTAGGTCAACTGAAAGTACCCCACAGGTTTCGATGAGCGAGTTTGCGAGTGTCAAAATACTTGACCCAAGTGGTCGCACCTTCTGACTGTGTTGAATTTAAATATTTTACACTGCCAAGAGACTGTAGACTTAAATGTTTCACATGAATTTCGACTTGGTACCTCCACATATCCCTGAAAGAAAGGGCGTTATCAGAAGGATTCACACATGTGATCCAATAAGGGCTCCAATTTTCCGACTGAGGAACGGGGCCCAAAGAACTGAAAAACCAAACTGGAGATGCTTCGGCAACCCCTTACACTAACCCACTGGAAAGCCTCTCAGTTACTGAGATAAAAGGGATAGTTGTTGAACTGTAGGGTTCACGTCTAAAACTGGCCAAAAGCGCATCGGAAAGACGGGAGTCGTCAAACAAGGTAACTTGCTTACCTGCTAAGAACCTGCCAGCTCAAGATAACAGAAACTGGCCCCCTGCCACAGATATGTGCATGTAGAGATCCCAGTCAAGAGTTTATGAAGCAATAAACGTCAACGGGAAGGGAATGCAAAATTACTGTCAGGTAGTAAATAGCAATTTGGGAAACTGGATGATCGGAACTCATGGAATGTGAGTTGTAATAGCATCGACGGAATTTACCGTGCTGTAATGGAAACGACAACTTAGCAAATACTTTTGAGATCCTTGAGGAGATCCTTGACATGTCACAGGATTTGAAAACGGACTCAGAAAATTCATACCCGTATGCGTTGTACTGCATATGCTGAAAATTCAGATCTGAAGGCACCCAAGAAAATCTCCTACAGGAAATGATTTATTATCGAGACAAGTAGGACAGCTTTACACTAGTCAAAATATAACGACGATTAATTTCGAAACTTTCAAGAAATATAATTCTTCGTAATTTGTATTAAGACGGTACAAGAAATAGCGCTCGGGAGGAAAGGTATCGTGGGGCATAATGGGATTGTGCTGTTTCCTAGACTGGAGTCAGTCATATTGTAGTGACATGTAGTAATATCTCTGAGAGAAAGAGAAGATGCGACAGCCGTTCTCACGTCATTTAGAGTGCAAGATGGCGAACGGTTGTCTTTCAGGTTGTGTTCTTGTAACTTTCTGTGAATATAAAAGTAAAACCAGTTATTAATTGTACGCCCTTAAATGACATACAATCTTAAAGTGCATGACATTCGGTAAACGGAGTATAACAATGCGTTTCAATGCATTAATTACTATGCTCCAGCCGGCCGAAGTGGCCGTGCGGTTAAAGGCGCTGCAGTCTGGAGCCGCAAGACCGCTACGGTCGCAGGTTCGAATCCTGCCTCGGGCATGGATGTTTGTGATGTCCTTAGGTTAGTTAGGTTTAACTAGTTCTAAGTTCTAGGGGACTAATGACCTCAGCAGTTGAGTCCCATAGTGCTCAGAGCCATTTTTTGAACTATGCTCCATAAAAATTTTTGACCTGAAATGTGGTCTTGCGGTGGAACGGGACGGGGCAATTTTTTATGCCAGTGGATATTTTATGCATCTAGGTTTCAGTCTGTATGTTTCTTTTTCTCTCCTTGCTTACCCAGATGGTGGGAAATTACATTAGAATGTCTGGTAAATAGCAGTTGAATATTAATTTAATGAAAACAGCAGTTTCAGTCGTTTTACCTCGTAAAGTGTAAGTTTTAAATGCATGTAAGGAGTTGGACGTACAAAAAATCAACGTTGGAATGATAGGTTCTTGAAGCTAAGAACAATTGCAGCTGCTGAGATGACGAAACAGATCGGAAATTTAAAAAATGTGTTCACTGCAGAACAGAATGACTAACTGGTAGCGTACCTGAAGTCAATGAAGAGCAGACTTTTTAACCCAGCAGTGAAACATGTCACTGTCAGATCATTATACTATAAGCTAGAAAAAAGAAACGGCTTACGACACAGGTTTGGCAAAGAAACTCGTCCAGATAGGCCAGACTCGATTCTACAATTTAGTACAACGGATCCACTCGCAAGCTAGAAAAAACACCTACTGCACGACCGATGGTACTCAATAAGGTAACAATAACCGTAACATTTACTTGATATTAAGCAGTAAAAACAATTGTACATTTTCAAAAATCATATTTAAATATTTTTTTTTGTTAACTGTTATTGCTAAGATTCCATATTCTTTAGTTTAAACTATTCATTAAACAAATATTTCCAATAATTTCAACGTTTATGCAATAATTTCACAAAAACTGTCTGGGGGGGGGGGCGGCATAAGTGGAAATATGCAAGTATTTCTTTGAAAAATCTATAAAAAATACGCAACATACTGGTTTGGGTGATTTTCAGTTAAGGTACGTTAGTACGTTAGGTCATACTACAAAGTTAACCTTTTTTATATGTTCAAAGTGTGTTCGCCTGTGCTTCTTTTTTTAAAAAAAATGTTTAGCAATAGGATGCCGTTCATCCTCTAGCTCCCCCCATACAACAACCTACGTATACGCGACATTTGTGTTTAGTTTTGAGTTAACAGTGTGCTATAGCAAATATACGTTCTACATTCCACAAAACAGTTTAGCACCGTGTGAAGTTGCATTTTTTCTCAAAATATGCGAAAATTTCCTTATTTTTAATTTTCTGAGAACTCTTTGGAGCCCTCTAATTTTAGTTTTACCGAAATTCTGTCAATCTCTGATAGACTTTTTTTGGCACTCAAACTTTGAGGGCAGCACAAATTCGCTCCTGGAGATTAGTGTTGAAAAAATATTGCATATCCAGGCATTGTGTCCGTTAACTGTGGATTGCATTCACGTATTGTGCAGCATATAACCTACTGCACTTCAAAGTTTATTTGGAGAAATGCACGCCGTACTGGCCAAATCAGTTACTACTTCCGCAGCCAGTTAAGCGATCATTATGTTTCAGTTCCTCCGTCTCAAGGATGCGCTCCTGTTCCATAGATAGCAAACCATCTTCCCTTTTTTGACCGACCAGTGTGTTGCCAATTAGCAGTAACGTTTCTTGCTGACGTGTGAAGGTTGAACTCGGATAACGGGATCCTTTCATGTCGTTTAAATAGCAAACAGGTTTGTGAGTTCATCATAGTTCCGCATAACCCTTGCGAAACGCTCTAATATTTCCAACTCATGTCCCTGAAATTTGTTCACTAGTTTAGCTCCAGGATATTAGAATACTGCTTTACAGCATGTGATTGATCTTAACACTGATACCGTAGTTTTTAAGCTTTCAAACTTTCTGCGTTTGCCTTTATACGTCTCGGATAAATTTTATGGCTTTTTTTTCGTTTCCATGGGGTAAAACTACTTTCTTATAATTATTGACCAGGAGTTTACAATAGATTTGTAGCACTGCACCTCAGAAATGTACCTACTTTTTGTATTGCAAATCTATATGTCTTCAATACATCTCATTCCTGACGTGCTAGTATATACCGTTGCATTTACATCACTGTTACATTCATTATTGATATCTATTTGCTTTTCTCCTGTGCTTGAATGACGAGCAAATTTATTTCTCACTTGTAGTATGTAGCATCATTTTAGAGACGAATAGTTTCTCTGTTCTGCGTATGAAGTAATTGAATTTTCAGTTAACCACACTATTTTCCAATTCCGCTCCTATTTATATGGATGCCGTTAATTCCTGCTTCTTTAGTACCCACCACTTCGGCTACGTCATTGTCGCTCATTTCATATAGTCCGTTGATTTTACTTATTTGTCAGTGTCTCACGTGGTAGACGTTTTCCGTATTCCTCTATATTTAATTTTACTCTTTCTCCAATCCTCTATGGTTAATTGTACTCTTTCTCTAGTCTTCCGTACTATATTACGAATTCAATCGTTATATGCGTCAACTCGTTGTTTAGTGCGCCCACTGATCGCAAAAATTTCGTGGGGTTACGCTGTAATTCAAGTTATACCTTTCCTTTCTTCCACATGTGTATTTCACATTAGCGGTTTCCTATGTCTGTGGTTACATTCATTAGTTTAAAATATGATGGAATTGCAGAAGCTATTCTCCACTCTCAGTTCATTCTAGTTTAACGTTTTATCTGATAAATGTGTTTCTGATTTGTCCTTGACTATAGGTGGCTTATTCAACACAGTAGCAAACTACGTTACATGATCACAGACTATACCAAGAAAAATGCAAATCGGCGTTGAGAACCACAGACAAACTGAATTGCTCAGATGAAAAATCTTCTATGATTGGCACTCTGCCATACTAACACCGATTTTCGACGCCCATATCTGCCAAAACTGAGGCACTGTATTTGACAGAACTCCATGTTTTACAAACAAAAATAAATTAACCACTGCAATAAAATGTTTCAAAAAAATGGTTCAAATGGCTCTGAGCACTATGGGACCTAACATCTATGGTCATCAGTCCCCTAGAACTTAGAACTACTTAAACCTAACCAACCTAAGGACATCACACAACACCCAGTCATCACGAGGCAGAGAAAATACCTGGCCCCGCCGGGAATCGAACAATAAAATGTTTCAACACTCTCTGTATTAAACAAAAAAACATATGCAACTGTCTCAAAAAGTGTGTAAAATGAAACAAATGCTTGCTCTACTACAACGAAAATTCTATTGAACTATTATAAATACGTGTCGCAACTGCTGTTCGATTTGACGCTACGCATGCTTTGTCGGAATTGACATACGAACATCATAATTATGAATATCTTCAACAAAAAGCTTTTACAATGTTAACATTTGTTTGTTAAAAGCAATATGTGACCGACAAAATTAAACACTTCTCTTGTTTACATTATTTGGTATCCTGCTACGGTACTACATAACCTTAAGGGGGCATTTTTACCGAATATCAAATTAGTTTTTGCTTTTCTATAATTAATTCCTCTTCGTTGATAAAAATTATTGCCTTCATTCTGTTTTAACAGACTGATCAGCGCTATTTACTTATATTGAGTGTCTCTTTACTATTAAATTAACAGTTGTATGCAGGATGGTGAAGACACACGATACCAGCCTCATTGCTCTCTGCAAGATCGTAAATACCCGACTATGGTAACTACATATCTGAGACTGAGCAGTCACTTCGCTTTCACGTGATATAGTGCCAAAACAGTACACCGATACAGAGACATACCAAAGGGTGCAATTGCTCTGACAGGCGTCGCCGTTAAGGCACCCATTGGATGTTCGAGGCGAGTAGCTTATAGCCTGGACAGACGGAACAAACAGAACAAGTTGTGCTCAGAAGTGTTCCAACGATTGGCCTGATAAGGTAGCTCAAACGTAAGGTGAGGTGAGACAGGCAGCCAAGAGCTGAAGTAAGTAATCGCATGGCAACCCAAACTAGGGACAGCCCAAGGACCGACCAACAATTGAAGAATTGAACCAATTCCCTTCCGTCCGACCAACGGCACAACGATGGAAAATAGCGGCCGAGGTGGAGGATAAAACAGCACTATATTTTCAGAAATTGGCGTCTAAAAACAGCCAAGGGAAGAATAACCACTCTAAGCAAAAGATTAAGCAAACATCTTAAAAGACTATCGAACTACACACTGTGCTGGACAGCATCAACATGACGAGGAAAGGCACACTGCCGGAAAACTACGCTAATGACCAGGGCAGGTAACTTGGGCGTTAACGGCCACAGGGCAGAAAATACCGCTGGTGCACTTCACTGGCAAGTAACAGTCAATTTAATAATTATTCACAATAGGAAGAAGACGGCTGCAAAATTTCGCTGACTCCAACACATAATACGTTGCTGCTAGCCCGAATGACCCAGGGGGGAACAACCCGCAAATGAACAAAGAGATGTCACAATGGTTGAGGTTTCATAATAGGTTAACAGATCACTCATTTTCGGCGTCCAGGGTCGGTGGGCAAAGAACTTTGTCGCTCTCGCAGCTAGCATCTCAAAATCGGACAGTGCATGCACACCACCAGTGGTCCCGGCCTGGCCTCACGCCACAGAGACTTCCTCGCTGCTCCATGTACATCTAGATTTATACTCCGCAAACCACCCAACGGAGTGTGGCGGAGGGCACTTTACGTGCCACTGTCATTACCTTCCTTTCCTGTTCCAGTCGGGTATGGTTCGCGGGAAGAACGACTGCCGGAAAGCCTCCGTGCGCGCTCGAATCTCTCTAGTTTTACATTCGTGATCTCCTCGGGAGTTATAAGTAGGGGGAAGCAATATATTCGATCCCTCATCCAGACACGCACCCTCTCAAAACTTGGACAGCAAGCTACACCGCGGTGCAGAGCGCCTTTCTTGCAGAGTCTCCCACTTCAGTTTGCTAAACATCTCCGTAACGCTATCACGCTTACCTGATAACCCTGTGACGAAACGCACCGCTCTTCTTTGGATCTTCTCTATCTCCTCCGTCAATCCGACCTGGTACGGATCCCCCACTAATAAGCAATACTCAAGCATAGGTCGAACGAGTGTTTTGTAAGCCACCTCCTTTATTGATGGACTACATTTTCTAAGGACTCTCCCAATCAATTTCAACATGGCACCCGCCTTACTAACAATTAATTTTATATGATCATTCCACTTCAAATCGTTCCGCACGCATTCTCCCAGATATTTTACAGAAGTAACTGATACCAGTGTTTGTTCCGCTATCATATAATCATACAATAAAGAATCCTTCTTTCTATGTATTCGCAATACATTACATTTGTCTATGTTAAGGGTCCGTTGCCACTCCCTGCACCATGTGCCTATCCGCTGCAGATCTTCCTGCATTTCGCTGCAATTTTCTAATGCTGCAACTTCTCTGTATACTACAGCATCATCCGCGATAAGCCGCATAGAACTTCCGACACTATCTACTAGGTCATTTATATATATTGTGAAAAGCTATGGTCCCATAACACTCCCCTGTGGCACGCCAGAGGTTACTTTAACGCCTGTAGACGTCTCTCCATTGATTGTGTTCTGTTTGCTAAAAACTCTTCAATCCAGCCACATAGCTGGTCTGACATTCCGTAGGCTCTTACTTTGTATATCAGGCGACAGTGCGGAACTGTATCGAACGCCTTCTGGAAGCCAAGGAAAATGGCATCTACCTGGGAGCCTGTATCTAATATTTTCTGGGTCTCATGAACAAATAAAGCGAGTTGGGTCTCACATGATCGCTGTTTCCGGAATCCATGTTGATTTCTACAGAGTAGATTTTGGGTTAACAGAAATGACATGAGACGCGAGCAAAAAAGATGTTCTAAAATTCTACAACAGATCGATGTCAGAGATATAGGTCTATAGTTTTGCGCATCTGCCCGACGTCCCTTCTTGAAGAGTGGGACTACCTGTGCTCTTTCCAATCATTGGGAACCTTCCGTTCCTCTAAAGACTTGCGGTACACGGCTGTTAGAAGGGGGCAATTTCTTTCGCGTACTCTGTGTAGAATCGAATTGGTATCCCGTCAGGTCCAGTGGACTTTTCTCTGTTGAGCAATTTCAGTTGCTTTTCTATTCCTTGGACACTTATTTCGATGTCAGCCATTTTTTCGTTTGTGCGAGGATTTAGAGAAAAGGAACTGCAGTGCGGTCTTCCTCTGTGAAACAGCTTTGGAAAATTGTGTTTAGTATTTCAGCTTTACACGTGTCATCCTCTGTTTCAACGCCATCATCATTCCAGAGTGTCTGGATATACTGTTTCGAGCCAGTTACTGATTTAACGTAAGACCAGAACTTCCTAGGATTTTCTGTCAAGTCGGTACATAGAATTTTACTTTCGAATTCACTGAACGCTTCACGCATAGCCCTCCTTACGCTAACTTTGACATCGTTTAGCTTCTGTTTGTCTGGCAGGTTTTGGCTGCGTTTAAACTTGCAGTGAAGCTCTCTTTGCTTTCGCAGTAGTTTCCTAACTTTGTTATTGAACCACTGTGGGCTTTTCCCGTCCCTCACAGTTTTACTCGGCGCGTACCTGTCTAAAATGCATTTTACGATTTCCTTGAACTTTTTCCATAAACACTCAACATTGTCAGTGTCGGAACAGAAATTTTTCGTTTTGATCTGTTAGATAGTCTGAAATCTGCCTTGTATTACTCTTGCTAAACAGATAAACCTTCCTCCCTTTTTTTATATTCCTATTTACAGGGATGCTGCAACGGCCTTATGATCATTGGTTTCCTGTTCTGCGCTTACAGAGTCGAAACGTTCGGATCTGTTTGTTATCAGTAGGTCCAAGATGTTATCTCCACGAGTCGGTTCTCTGTTTAATTGCTCGAGGTAATTTTCGGATAGTGCACTGAGTATAATGTCACTCGATGCTCTGTCCCTACCACCCGTCCTAAACATCTGAGTGTCCCAGTCTATATCTGGTAAATTGAAATCTCCACCAAAGACTATAACATGGTGAGAAAATTTGTGTGAAATGTATTCCAGATTTTCTCTCAGTTGTTCTGCCACTAATGCTGCTGAGTCGGGAGGTCGGTAAAAGGAGCCAATTATTAACCTAGCTCGGTTGTTGAGTGTAACCTCCACCCATAATAATTCACAGGAACTATCCACTTCTAATTCACCACAGGATAAACTACTACTAACAGCGACAAACACGCCACCACCGGTTGCATGCGATCTATCCTTTCTAAACACCGTCTGTACCTTTGTAAAAGTTTCGGCAGAATTTATCTCTGGCTTCAGCCAGCTTTCCGTACCTATAACGATTTCAGCTTCGGTGCTTTCTATCAGCGCTTGAAGTTCCGCTACTTTACCAACGCAGCTTCGACAATTTTCAATTACAATACCGATTGCTGCTTGGTCCCTGCATGTCCTGACTTTGTCCCGCACCCTTTGAGGCTGTTGCTCTTTCTGTACTTGCCCGAGGCCATCTAACCTAAAAACCCGCCCAGTCCACGCCACACAACCCCTGCTACCCGTGTAGCCGCCTGATGACCTATCCAGCGGAACGAGAAACCCCTACCACCCTATGGTGCAAGTCGAGGAATCTGCAGCCCACGCGGTCGCAGAACCATCTCAGCCTCTGATTCAGACCCTCCACTCAGCTCTGTACCAAAGATCCGCAGTCAGTCCTGTCGACGATGCTGCAGATGGTGCGCTCTGCTTTCATCCCACTAGCGAGACTGGCAGTCTTCACCAAATCCGATAACCGCCGGAAGCCAGAGAGGATTTCCTCCGATCCATAGCGACACACATCATTGGTGCCGACATGAACGGCCACCTGCAGATGGGTCCATCCCAACCGACTGACCACTACACACATCACCACCACCCGGAAATATTAGCAGTCGCACCAAAGATAGTACGACAGTACTAGTATCGATAAGCGCTGCTGGTGCCACTCAGCGAGGCAAGCCAGCTACTTGTTACGCCAGTAAGTAAGGAAGAAACAAGACACTACGCAATGTGATAAAATGCCAATGAACTAACGGCATGAACGCGAGCCGCACACCGCTCAAAACCTTTCCAATTCACCCATACAAATTCATAAACCGGCGTTCGAGTAGTCAACATAATCCCTAATGTTCCTCGAAATCGGTCTCTTTCGGCGATGTTCGAGTCTCGAAATCGTGGTCCACATTTTCTTCAGATGCAAATCCGTCGCGAATCACTCTTGAAGCCTAATCGGGACTTACCTGTGATGAGAACATTGTTCTACTCTTCGAATATCCAGGTGGCGTGTTGACGACTCCACACTGGACGTTCCCTTCTTTGAAGACGCGACAGAGGCACGCATACAGCAGGTCTCCGACGACAAACGTCCCTCTGTAAAAGCCTTCTCTACACCCTTTGTCTCAGTACAACTCGTCCAGTGGATGCTGCGAGGTCCGATGCCAATTGCTGCGCAATACTAAGGCAGTACCGTCAAGCTCTTACAACCAAATAATGGTCCTCTCTTTCTGATGCCAAAGTTGATCGACCCTGCCCCGGTCTTCGGGGTGCAGTTTGCGTTTCTATAAACTGTCGTCACATCCGAGAAACAACAGAACGATTCACGTTAAGCCATCGGGCTACATGTACACTCCTGGAAATGGAAAAAGAACACATTGACACCGGTGTGTCAGACCCACCATACTTGCTCCGGACACTGCGAGAGGGCTATACAAGCAATGATCACACGCACGGCACAGCGGACACACCAGGAACCGCGGTGTTGGCCGTCGAATGGCGCTAGCTGCGCAGCATTTGTGCACCGCCGCCGTCAGTGTCAGCCAGTTTGCCGTGGCATACGGAGCTCCATCGCAGTCTTTAACACTGGTAGCATGCCGCGACAGCGTGGACGTGAACCGTATGTGCAGTTGACGGACTTTGAGCGAGGGCGTATAGTGGGCATGCGGGAGGCCGGGTGGACGTACCGCCGAATTGCTCAACACGTGGGGCGTGAGGTCTCCACAGTACATCGATGTTGTCGCCAGTGGTCGGCGGAAGGTGCACGTGCCCGTCGACCTGGGACCGGACCGCAGCGACGCACGGATGCACGCCAAGACCGTAGGATCCTACGCAGTGCCGTAGGGGACCGCACCGCCACTTCCCAGCAAATTAGGGACACTGTTGCTCCTGGGGTATCGGCGAGGACCATTCGCAACCGTCTCCATGAAGCTGGGCTACGGTCCCGCACACCGTTAGGCCGTCTTCCGCTCACGCCCCAACATCGTGCAGCCCGCCTCCAGTGGTGTCGCGACAGGCGTGAATGGAGGGACGAATGGAGACGTGTCGTCTTCAGCGATGAGAGTCGCTTCTGCCTTGGTGCCAATGATGGTCGTATGCGTGTTTGGCGCCGTGCAGGTGAGCGCCACAATCAGGACTGCATACGACCGAGGCACACAGGGCCAACACCCGGCATCATGGTGTGGGGAGCGATCTCCTACACTGGCCGTACACCACTGGTGATCGTCGAGGGGACACTGAATAGTGCACGGTACATCCAAACCGTCAGCGAACCCATCGTTCTACCATTTCTAGACCGGCAAGGGAACTTGCTGTTCCAACAGGACAATGCACGTCCGCATGTATCCCGTGCCACCCAACGTGCTCTAGAAGGTGTAAGTCAACTACCCTGGCCAGCAAGATCTCCGGATCTGTCCCCCATTGAGCATGTTTGGGACTGGATGAAGCGTCGTCTCACGCGGTCTGCACGTCCAGCACGAACGCTGGTCCAACTGAGGCGCCAGGTGGAAATGGCATGGCAAGCCGTTCCACAGGACTACATCCAGCATCTCTACGATCGTCTCCATGGGAGAATAGCAGCCTGCATTGCTGCGAAAGGTGAATATACACTGTACTAGTGCCGACATTGTGCATGCTCTGTTGCCTGTGTCTATGTGCCTGTGGTTCTGTCAGTGTGATCATGTGATGTATCTGACCCCAGGAATGTGTCAATAAAGTTTCCCCTTCCTGGGACAATGAATTCACGGTGTTCTTATTTCAATTTCCAGGAGTGTATTTGCGACTATCCTGCTTCCATTCTTCCTACGGCCCTTCACAGCAGAGAGTCTGGTAGGTGTGTTCTCTGAGCCAAACTACACTGTCTGTGACTGTGAACACAGCGGTTGTGGATGTAGAACTTCCCGACAGAATCTGCTCCGTTTGATCGGTCCCCTGACGTCATCGTGCCGGCCGGGGTGGCCGAGCGGTTCTAGGCGCTACAGTCTGGAACCGCGCGACCGCTCTGGTCGCAGGTTTGAATTCTGCCTCGGGCATGGATGTGTGTGATGTCCTTAGGTTTAAGTAGTTCTAAGTTATAGGGGACTGATGACCTTAGAAGTGAAGTCCCATAGTCCTCAGAGCCATTTTTTGACGTCATCGTCTTTTCTTCTCCACTTCTGTTGCAGATTGCCTTCTAATGCGTGGCGGTGCTATACCCATAATTTGGTACAGCTTATTGACAGGCTGCTTACGACCCACCCGTGTCAATAAGCTGTGTCAATTGATGGATATATCACCGCCACGCATTCGAATTCAAGCTGCAACCGAAGTGGAGAAGAAAAAAAAAAAAAAAAGAAATCGACCCTAGACATCCTTTGTTCAAGGTCAAGGTCAAGAAAAAGCTTCCTACAGAAAACTATGGCAATTCGTTCATCTCCCAGTACTCGCAGAGAGGAACTTTGGCGAGACTCCCTAGCTGAAGACAATCACATAACAGTCAAGAAGGAAATAGCCGAAGGTTCACACTTTTCATACGTTACCTGGGAGACTTTGAAGAGACAGCGAGTTGGGGTGTCAAGGTGCAAAGCCAACCTCAGGAAGTGGGCTTCAGTAATGAGGAGGAAACTTGTCAGTGTGGTGACGTACTGGACGAGCAACATCTGCAAGTCTGCAGGAACTAACCGGCTGCATGCACTATCACTGATCTTGCAGCAGCTAGCGAAACTGCTATGATAACCGGAGAATACTGAGCCCGTCAAAAAATATAATGATCTTGCTGATTGTTTATCTGCTGCTTGTCTGTAGATATTATTGAATCTGTATCATAAATACTACTGTACGTATTTAATTTTGCAAATTTGTTATGTGAATCTATACTTACATGCTTTTGTAATTATTTTATGTCCTGGACTCGAAAAATAAATAAATAAATTGTTTGTGTGGTTTTCCATTGACCAAAATTCCATCTTACGTGCAGAACGCGATTGTACGGTGGTCTATTGATCTGTTGACAGTTTGCATGATTATATCTCGAATTAGACCCAAGAAAGAGAAATAGTGCTTTGTTGCTGTAATTTTGGGCACCAGTGTATATTCCTCCCTGTTTTATACCATTCGCTAATGAAGTGCAGCCAAACTGTTGATTTCCTGTGTTTGCGTGGTATCCTTTCTTTTATTACTCATTTAGTTCTTCCGAGAGCTATTACGGATGCTACTATCTTGAATAATGATTGTTTAAGGGTAAGAGTGGCACTTTAAATTTGTCGATTAAAATTATTGATTCTCATCTAACATTCACAAATTCATTCGTTCATCCAACCTTATAATCCGTCATAACACTGTCCAAAAACCTTCTCAAATGTTTAATAAAGTCCATATGCAGTCCACTACATCTACATCTACATCTACATGCAAAAACCTACGCGTAACCATGGTCTTGCGGTCATCACCATCTAATCTAACGTTCCGTTCATTACACGACAAGAACATCTTGTCTAATAGATTCAGAACTTTCCTTGCAGTTGCTCGAGAAAAGGCCATCAACGAACAAAATGTAATTAAACGAGAAGCTGTCTCAACAGATTCGATAATATCGGCATGCAGCACAAAAGATTCTGCAAGAAGCACCGTTCGTCCTTGTACACATGAAAGTAAGATCCACCATGTAGCTCTCGATGCTAAAGTGATGGTCTTGCTGAACTTGTTACGCTTTCTAGGGGCGAATAGGTCGGACGTGGTAAATGATTGCTTGGCCTTGACTGCCTGCAAGCTTCCTTCTACGACTGGCAGACGCTCCAGCTTTTAAAGAGACCTGCTAATTCGCATTCCGACGGCAACTGGTTCGCAATCTGTCAGTCTTTATCGTTTGTGTCTTCTATGAATACGAATCAGAACGCAAAACGTGCTTTTACGATTTAACCTTTCCAGGACACTACAGAAGATCCAGTTTCTTATTCGTAATAGTTGCCCCTTAGATTCTAATAAAACTGTCATGGCGTGTGACTAAGATTTCTAGGAGAAATCTATTTGTAATAGTAAATTTACTGACTGGTTTTCATTCCTGTCTATCGAATAATGTTTCAAGGGATAGATGCAGACAGAAAAGAAACACAGCTTAATGAAACAGTATGATTAATGACAACGCCGTCAGCGGCATCGTAAGCTGGAGAGAAGATACAAACGCTTTAACTGGACTAGGACCTAGACCGGAATCTACATTAGTTTCATTTCGGAAATAATCGTGGCATTCGTGTCAAGCGAACTAGGGACATCACTTACATTCTAAATCTGGGTGTCTTGTGGGGATATGAAAAGTGCTCCACGCCAAAAAATGGGAGCTCAATCCCTCAACCATTGTACCTCCTCGTTTTAAAAGGCAAATCACTGCAGAGAACCTCTAACTCGTGACAACTGCACCTACTTGTAGGAAGTAGAAACAGCAGTATTAAGTGAATACATGTTCTTTTGTGTAGAAGCCGCTTCTTCGATATGTAATGCCAAGGAATTTCGGTCACCGTCGGTAATTTCATCGCCAAGAACATAGATTTACTGCTGCTATCAGCCACACTGTAGTCATTATGTAGACTCTCATACATCGTCTATCAGACGTTTCATGTAAATATTCCTAGAATAAAAAAGGACATATATCTATTTGACCTTATAGGATCTGTAGCGAAGTTACAGTGGTATTGTAGGAATTACACAACAAATTTAATGTTCGATTGCACAGAAACGTCTGTGCTGCATTTTTCGAAATGATTCGCAGGTGTAGTTAAATTATAGATAGAATCCATAATTTCATGGCTCCAATTTCGGAAAACTTGTGATACTTTTCTGGGTAAGGTAAATACAAAGTTAATACAGAATTTGTAGCTGTTATCAAGCCACACTGCAATGAAAGCTGACGACAGCTTTTCAGATTCTAAACAGATCATTCAGTACACCAGCTCTCTCATTGTGTACCTGCTAGTACTCCGTTCTTGTCACAAAATCTATATCGATCGTTATGGTCTTAAGATGATAGAAATTATAGTTCACCGATTAATACCAATTAAATCCCAATTCTCCACTATCTTTTCATCAGTTATTAGCTTCTGAAATTAAGCCATCTGTACTAAAAGGGATAGCGTAATCATGAAAGTTCCGAGTTGTGTTTCTCGCCTTAATTCTGTTATTTTGAATTAAACCTAATTAACAGAAAAAAGAAGTTCTTAGAATAGGTAATAAAAATTCGCAACGACATATGTCAGTCATTACTATTTGATACAGTACTATTTAGTGCGAAAAGCACCTTGTAAGAAGCACACAATGTCTCTTGTGTGCAATGAAAATGAGAAAATGAAAAAAAGTACCAGTGACATTTTCCTGAAGCGAGTAGAATAAGTACCTATAAAAAGCAAAATAAAGAAATGTAACAACTTAATGTGTGCCGCAAATATGTTTATTGGTCAATGCCGAGAATTATGGTGGTTTGGTCTCCAACATTTCCTCGATTTCGAAGTAATTAGAACCGGGGGATTAACTCAACACGAGATGTGAACTTATTTCACGTAACCACATTTACTTGAACTGTTTAGGATAATCATTAGGGTTATCAGTCTGGTCGCGTAGAATGAAAAGGGTGTCCATCCTTCCCGAAATGCTACATTAAAAAGTAAAAAATTGTAGAAGCGAAGTTCAGAAGACACACAATGAAGAAGTCAGCCGCATTAATGTACTAACTGTGGTTTAGTATGACGTAGTCGAAGGTCGTGAAACAACATGCGGTTATCATCAGTCGAGAGATTTATCGTACCATCTAGACAGGGAGTCTGATTACACGTGTACATTGCTTGCGGCTTTGTCATTGCGCGATAGTGTTCCTCTGTGGCTCAGTTTACGTGAAGACAAAATCGAAATACAAACTGTCATGAAATATCATTCATTGTAATATAGAGACGTTCCATTTCTTTAACATTTTGTAGGTGATTTAAGTCCCCCGCGAACCAGATGTTGTCCAATGTGTCTGCAGTTTTCATATATTATTTAGAATAGTTGTTTCTTATTAATCTTCTAATCATGGGCCTGTTGCTCTTCTTATCGAGTAGGCTCCTCATCACGAAAATATCTTGGCATTGGATAAATATGGGCCATATGACGTGTAAATCCAGTGGCATGCAGGAAATAAATATGCTCTACGATTAGCGCTAAAATATCCACTTATCGTACATGACAGTATGCATAAGTGATCATGTAATATATGAGTACTATGAAGAGCATACTAGGTTTGATATTTTTTAACTTTGGCTCGAAAACTATTCCGACAGGAGAGAAGTACTGGCACCTATAGGGAGACAATGGTCGTCAAACACAATAAGAAGCCTTTATAAATCAAAACGCAGTCTGAAATTGTTTGCTACAAGAGAAATTCCTTCATCGGCTAAACATATAATTCACGATTAAGTCTGTCTCCATATAAGCCATCTTCCTCTCATCCTACGAGGATATTTAAGGGTCTCTTGTGTTGTTATGTTCTAATCCGTCAGCTGACCGCAAAGTAGGTAGTGTCTTTGAAGCGTTCTACGAGAACGAACACAGAAAAAGTTCAAAAAGGAATTTTTTCAAAAGGAATAAAATAAAATAATAGCGACTTTATTATCACGGACCCTCGAAACAACTTTCTGTGAATCTGAAATCATTACTCGATTTCAGTGACCAAGTTAAATGTTAATAAAGCATGATGATGACGCGGTTATAATAAAATTTTAGAAATTATTTGGCTTTATCATAGAACACATATTCTTTGCAGTAATTTGATTTTTCGCAAGACTCCTTACATAACTTTAGCCTTTTTATGACATTTATCGACAATATCACCTCCTTAACTTCTTAGAAGAAGTCTAGTGACCAGCCCAGACTTCCCACTGGGAACACGATATTCGCCAGGATCACTTGTATGGCGTAGCGATGCTAAATTGTACAGGTCGGTTAGTAACAGTCGAAAAAGCTTGTAAGAGTTTAGCAAGGTAGGTTGTGCTGAGAAATAATTGTTAAGAAAAAAGTCGATACGTTACGCCGTGTCCGAGTGTATTAGGACTGACGTTGCGCACGCAAATTCAAGCGGACCGCCAGATACAGTTAGTGTCAGTTGTTCTCATAGTGTAGATTGTAACGCTCGAGACTGCTCAGCTTTTGCTGCTCAGCTTTTGGCTTGGGTTCCATCTTTACTACCGTCCCATGCGCATTCCTTGCATCGCTCTGTTGTTCGGTTTCAGGTAACCAAACGAAGAGCACTTTTGGCGACACCGTCTGTGGCGGGCCTCCTGAATGAGCGCACTCGACGTCACGATTGGTTAACTTCAGTGCTAATTGATCAGAACGTCACAACGTATCGAATTTTTTTTCTTAACAATTCTTTCTCAGTACAATCTACCCAGCAACACTCAAACAAGATTTTCAGTTTGATTCTGGCACCCTCAACACACAAACAGTCCTCGTGAATCAGTCTTTAGTGAAATCCGTATCAAAATCAATTCAGTAATTTCTGAGAATATCCTTCACACACAGACAGGAAAACTCGGCAGGAGACTTTAATTCGACATAGAGCAGCCAATTTGCTCGAAGAATTTATACATTACACAGCGATCAGTCTTTTGTTACGAAAGCTGTTTGAAATCAATCCATAAAACATTTTCGTTGTTGTATATTCCTGCCTAATAAATATGCCTTATTGGATCCCTTGTTAAACTGAATCAGTGTACGGAGTATGCACAGCACTTCACACTATCCAGTGATTGGAGAGAGACAGATAAATGCAGACCTGGAACCAGTGTGAAAATCTGGCAGTGCGCGAGGTATGTGGTACTGACTTTATTTCCTCATACGTATACTGCGAACTAATAACATGTCCAGACGGTGAGGTTCTCTGTAGGTAGTATGATAGACAGAAAGACAACCTAGTAAACTCATACTTGACTCAATGCTTTGCATTCACAGATTAGTTCAGTAAACTGATTTCGCATATTATTATTTTACAGAGTATAACAAGAGATCATGATCATTTATAATGGGAAATGAGTAAATTACCGATGGTTAGGAATGCAAACGAAACAAAACACGCTTCATGTGAAACGCCTGATCTACCACAGCTTTTTTCACTGCCGAAACGAACGAAGGAATGAAAAATGCATTAATCCGTTGTGCTCGACGGTGTGTCTTTTAAGATACCATCTCTGTAACATGACGCATGAAATAAGAGATCACAAGCGCACGATGTTTTTTTTTTCAGAATAAAGATACTTTTCACGCGCGAACTGTCTGGGGTTAAATCGACCATTTCTGCTAATCTTCCCAATGAGAAGAAGGTAATACAAACAGTGTGGAACATTCAATTTTCATCGATTTTATGCAAATATCAATATATCTTCAAACTTCTTTCAGTATCACATGGTTCGACATGGGTTGTATGGAAGAACGAACCAAGTCCCCCAGAAATAAGAAAGCTTTGTGAATAGCAAACTCGAAAGTGAAAGTGAGGGGCAGAGGCCCGAATTTAAGTACAAATTTGAAATACGTTGGCACAAGTCATCACATTCAGCGATGAATAGAATGAAGCTAAACATTTTTAGCTACGACAAGTAGCTCGTAATTCTAGTAAGCACACTAAGTATTAGGGGGCAGATTTGTTATTCGATCGACCTCATTTGTGAAAAGCAAGTTGTTGCTGTGAAGACAGACTATTAAATTTATCTTCTAGGAACTGGATAATCTATTATCTAGCAATGTTCTAGGTAACAGAAAGAGTAGACAGTCTCGGGAATAAGCAATTTGCGCTACACATTACTGGCGCAACAAATATGTTAGTCGTCGAGAGCGGTGGTATTACGCTGATGGTACAGAAGGCGTTATGTTCTTGATATAAATATTAAAGAATAAAATTTTGAAATGACGGTAGAAATTAATTACAATAAATAAAATTCCACTTTTGCCTATCCTCAGCCGTAGAGATGAGGTGTCAAATACTTTTCAAACGTTATCGCAATTGGCCACTTCGGTTACTGACTTCTGCCATTGACATCGCTTCACAGTGCAAATTACTACACGTCTTTTACAACATCGGAACCCAGGTACCATTGTCTGACATCCTCCAATTTGTGATAAAAATTCTTAGCCTTTTCCATAATAGTAGTATCCGCTCATACGGAATTCATTTTTATAAATTGAGGTCCTTGCTGACAACGAACAATAGACCTATACATGGTGGCAATAAAGATTAGTAAATAAGTTAATCCCTGAATCATTCAATCACTCAACCAATCAAATAAGTTAATAATTTCAATAGGTAGCAGGAGAGTGTGAAATTAGGCGATTTCTCGTTTCCAGTCCTTTTAGAGATGTGCGTCGGTCTTTCATCGTGGAATGATAGCAAGAACTAACAAACGCGAGCAGCATTCTGGTTTTGAAAACGACGTCACACCTCTGTAACGGAGCACAAGGAAATGAAATTATACTTAACCCGATAGCAAGCCAGGGAGTGAGTCAGACCTTCATAGAAGATAGGAAACCTGCACCCATGAAGATGTACTCCGCAGATGTATACATAACCTTAAAGATTTGTTTAGATTGTTTTCATACGTCGTGAAGTACAGTTAGAGTTAAGTGCTGTGGGTACCAAAACCACAAGGAAATATCGATAAAATGGTGGCGGGGAAGGGGGGGAGGAGGGGGGACCGCCAGCAACTAATGTAAACAATAAAAGATGGAATATATCGGTAAGCAACTGCCGGAAGATAAACCAGGCGGTTCGAAACAGATAATGACGCTGCTTGTGTAAATAGATAGCATTATTGACAATGGCTGGTTGCCGGTCCCTCTTTTCAAGAATCATTTTCCACTTTGCACACTGTCAAAGTCTCAGAATATTGTTTTTTCTTTGTTTTTTACAAAATAGCATAGAATCAATTATTCTATTATTTTTGTTGATAATGGTGTGGTCTTCATTTCGAATAGTGATCTGATACAGATATCCGCGCTAATCCATCCTGCGCAAGCGGATTTATCTCTAAGTTTTTTATCAATTTTTTTTTAGTCGTCAGTCATGTGACTAGTTTGATTCAACCCGCCACGAATTAATTTCCTGTGCCTACAACTACATCTGAGAGTAGCACTTTCATCCTATGTACTGAATTATTTGTAGGATATATTCCAATCTGAGACTTGCTCTGTAGTTTTTACCCTGTACTATTCCCTGTAGTATCTGGAGGTTTTCGCTGATGGCTTAACATACGTCTTATCATCTTCTTACCTGAGTTCTTCGTATGTTCTTTTCTTCGTCAATTTTGCTGAGAACCTTCTCATTCTATATTTTATTAGTCCACATTCGTCTGTAAACCACATCTAAGATACATCGAGTCTCATCTGTTCCGTTTTTCCCACAGTCGATAATTCGCTACCATACAATGCTGTGCTCCAGAAGTACATTATCAGAAACTTTTTCTTAAAATTAAGGCCTACACTTGATACTAGCAGACTTCTGTTGTCCACCAGAAATGCCATTTTTGCCTGTGCTGCTACGCTTTTCGTGGCGTCCAAGTATCGCCAGTCATGCGTTATTTTCCTTCCATGTTAGCAGAATTCCTTAAATTCGTCAACACCTCGATAATCAGTTTTGATCTTAAGGCTCTCATCATTCTTATATCTGCTGCATCTCATTATTTTCATCATTCTTCAGTTTTCTCTCAGTCCGTGTTCTATACTGTTTAGAAAGCTCTTCCCATTCAATCAGTCGTGCAATTCTTCTTCACCCACACTGTGTATTTGAGTAAGTACACCAATACCCAAGAAGGGAAGTAGGAGCTATCCGCTGAATTACTGGCCTACATCACTAACGTCGATTTGCAGTAGAGTTTTGGAACATATACTGTATTCGAACATTATGAAGTACCTCGAAGAAAATGATTTATTGACACGTAGTCAGCACGGTTTCAGAAAATATCGTGATTGTGAATCACAATTAGCTCTTTATAGTCATGAAGTAATAAGAGCTATCGACAGGGGATGTCAAATTGATTCCATATTTTTAGGTTTCCAGAAGGCTTTCGACACCGTTCCTCACAAGCGTCTTCTTACCAAACTCCGTGCCTAAGGAGTATCACCTCAGTTGTGCGACTGGATTCGTGATTTCCTGTCAGAGAGGTCACAGTTCGTAGTAATACACAGAAGTAATATCCGGCGTTCCCCGGGGAAGTGTAATAGGCCCTCTATTATTCCTGATCTATATTAACGACATAGGAGACCATCTGAGTAGTCGTCTTAGATTGTTTGCAGATGATACTGTCATTTACCGTCTTATAAAGTCATCAGATGATCAAAACGAATTGCCAAATGATTTAGATGAGATATATGCATGGTGCGAAAAGCATTAATTGACATGAATAAGGAAAAGTGTGAAGTTGTTCAGATGATTACTAAAGTAAATCAGCTAAATTTCGATTACGCGATAAGTCAGACAAATTTGAAGGCTGTAAATTCAACTAAATACTTAGGGATTACAATTACAAATAAACGAAATTGGAACGATCACATAGATAATGTGATGGGTAGAGCAAACCAAAGAATGCGATTCATTGGCAGAACGCTTAGAAGGTGCAACAGGTCTACTAAAGAGACTCCTTGTACCAACGCTTGTCCGCCCTATTCAGGAGTGCTGCTGTGCAGTGTGGGATCCGCATCAGGTGGGACTGACGGATAACATCGAAAAAGTACAAAGAAGGGCAGCTCGTTTTGTATTATTCCCAAATAGGGGAGATAGTGTCACAGACATGATACGTGAATTGGAGTGGCAATCATTAAAACAAAGGCGTTTTTCGTCGCGACGGGATCTTCTCATGAAATTTAAATCACCAGTTTTCTCCTCCTATTGCGAAAACATTCTGTTGACACCCACCTCCATAGGGAGAAATGATCATCACGGTAAAATAAGAGAAATCAGGGCTCGCACAGAAAAATTTAAGTGCTCGTTTTTCCCGCGTGCCATTCGTAGTGGAACGGTAGAGAGACAGCTTGAAGGTGGTTCATTGAACCCTCTGCCAGACACTTTATTGCGAATAGCAGAGTAATCACGTAGATGTAGATTACATACATACCTTTGAATCTGGGTAGTGTATTCGAGACTTGGTTTTCCACAATTTTTGCATCCCCAACCCCTCTCCCCCTCCCCCCCCCCAACCCACTGATACACACACTCCCCTCATGCATATTCACTTGCTTCCATTGCCAAACGGACAATTACTTCAGGCCTCAGCCATGTAAACTTTACTGTTTCGAAGTGATAATTAAAATTTTATGACCACTCCTCGTACTCCCCCCACAGGCCGTGACGTGGACGCAGGACACGCTCCACCCGGCTGTGTGCTGGCCACTGAGCTCTCTTGGACTTTTGACGACAGGTCGCAGAGAGGTCGCCCGAGTGCCGGGCTCTGCGCGCTGGCCGGGCTGCCGGGAGCTGACGTGTCGTAATGGACGGCGCTGCCCGCCGCCCGTAATTGGACGGAGGCGGCCGCCCCGGACTCGACCTGTGACCCTCCGGGCGGCCGGCGATTGTGCACGCCAAACCTGTTCGACGCACCCGATCCGATCTGCCAGAGGTTAATTCATCCTCCTTCAAACAGCTCCGCCGTGCAGAAACGCTGCGGCCGGGCGGTAATAAAAAAGAAGTGGGTAAATCCTCTCCGCGTTCCCAGAGAAAGTCCGACTCGCATCGGAACGGCCGCAGAGCGGCGCCTCTGTCGCAAGTCGGGCTCATCACCTCGGCTCCGCTGAGCCCCACTGGCGATGATGCGCGGCGGTGCGCGGGTCCCTGTTTGCGCAAGGCGGAGGCTCCTCTGCAGACGTACGATCACTCTTTGCACAAGAATACATTACTCCGCTTGTAGTCGGGCTTAGCTTGTGATACTTTGTTCCCCTCTAATGCACAAGGTATCCATTACCTAAAATTATCGTGTACAGTGGAAGAAATGTCTAGACTGTACTTCAACCACCGCAATCAGATACCGGAGACGTATCTTAAAATGCTATTGCCAGTAACCTTCGACATCCTCCTGCAATTAAAGCTTACGGTCAATCTTCAATAGTCGAACAATTTAAGATCATTCGAAATTGCTTGGTAAGGGGGTGCAGGGGGGAGTGTGGTGTAAATAATTTACACAGTACTACCGACGAGTGTAGGTATCTAAATAAATCAGTAAACAATAAACTACTGCAAAAAATGTGGTCGATACAGATTAATATAAGCACTACATAGCCATATGTCTCAAGCAATTCTGCTGTTGAAATATACCATGGTGAATTGCTTGAGCATGACAGCACCTCGGGATTTACGATTTCCTGAATGCCGATGTGACCGAGCGGTTCTAGGCGCTTCAGTCTGGAACCGCGCGACCGCTACGACCGCAGGTTCGAATCCCACCTCGAGCATGGATCTGTGTGATGTCCTGAGGTTAGTTAGGTTTAAGTAGCTCTACGTTAAGGGGACTGATGACCCCATATGTTAAATCCCATTGTGCTCAGAGCCATCTGAACCATTTGGCTCCAATGCGATGGCTCGTCAGCACAAAATCCAGCGCCTTGCTAACATGCTGATTGATATTTACCACTAGTATTATCTTTTATCATCGTTAGCATCACTATGTCAGTCACAATAATACAGAGTGAATATTGATAAAATCGACAGGGATGGATTCCTGACTGGAAATGGAAGAAAAGAGAGCCTACGAACATGTGACCGTAAATGAACAGCGTGCTTCCAATGACAACTAATCATCCCGGAACACAGTACAGAGCTGCATCGCATCCACGTCACAACATTCAATGTGGCATCCATCGGATTGCCGGTGACAGGGAGCCGTTTTGGTACAGCCGTGCTGCCCTTCGACCGTTTCCCTCTCCGTGTCCGTACTCAAACACCACGTCGGCTTGTTCCCGACGTGAGTACCGGACCATTCTGCTGCCTCAGTCGCACCGACTGAAACATACAAGGAACTGTCATTCGTCAGCGCCATCCACCACGGCAACAACGTATTCGTAATTCCGGACACATATTCATAGAACCTTTTTTTCCTCCAGTCAGTTTTATTAATGCTCACCTGTACACTGGGTGCTTCAGAAATGTTGCGGCAACCTTCGAGCCATTGTAGTCATGGGGGAACAAAATGAGGATATTAACCGGTATCCGGAACCATCAACCAACGACGCTACAGACGGTCGAAGTTACAGGCACCGGCGCCTGCCACTAAATCACCTCTGCGTCACCAAACATGACTTTGTACGCTAACTGATCGTAGACAGAACGTCTCGTAATGTTGTTTGCTATGTAGTGCTCGCGACTGATTTCCACCGTCCCCAGTGGAGAAGACGGAGCTGTCTGCAGAGTAGAAAGACCTCGTCTCTTATGAATGCGATTCCTCAGTGGATGGTGGCTTATGACAAAGTTTCCTTCTGCAATTTAGTTTTGTCCTGTATACCAAAATCATGGGAGATTTTAGAGGGTTCAACTAAAAAAATAAACTACGGACGGAAACCCATGACACTCAAGCACCGAGGCAACAGAACATCCCATGTATATTAGAGAAAGGCTTCAACACAGAAGGTAACTCCGTCTTATTTACTGGCGATCGTGGCAATCAGTCGCGATCACTGAATGGCAGACAACATTGCGAGACATTCCGCCTACATTCCGTTAGCGTACAAGGTCACGTTTCCTGCCGAAGGGTTGGTCTAGTGGCCGGCGCCGGGAACTATCACCTCGACGGGCTGTAGTGTCGTTGGATGACGCTACTGGATACACGTTGCTACCGTCAGTTTGTTCCTAAAGACACCATCTACAACCTATCGAAGTTTTTAAAATTTTGTATTTGTGGGACATCCACAGCCTCCATATGCTTAATACACGTAAACACGGTCCGTACTAGACTGTAATACGATTTTCGTTTAATCGGGGGATTAGCTAATTTCTACTACTTTTCTTTTTCAAGCACTCTCAACAGCAACATGGAAAGGCATTACATTCAGGTGCTTGATAATGACAAGTACTCGAAATTAGCTGATCTCAACATTAAATAAAAATCACATTATAACCTACTAGGGACAATGTTTAAGTTTGTTAACCATCGAAGTTTGTCGAAAAGTTTCAGGGAAATCCCGAATAGCGACTAGACAGCATGCCTGATTCTATTTTTACTAGTTTCCACTCACATTAAACCATTCCAGTAGCGTTCTGCTAGCTATATTTCCCATTATTAACCTACTATTCATGGTTCTTAGTGAATGTCTCCTGCTAGAAGTAGGCACACAATGTTATGATAACATGCGACGAATTTCAAATGAGCAATCTCCGTCCTTAGCCTTGAACTCGATAAAGCGAGGGTTGTGTGAGACCCACTTCAGCCAAAGAAACACCAATACCAGTTGGAAACAATCATAGAAATATTTTCTGTCACACACACACACACACACACACACACACACACACACACACACTTGCTTGTATGATAGCTTTGTTCCTTTGCTACCACTATAACTTCTAAACCCTCAATCGATAAGGATATGTGCGTGTGCTTCGTCAGATCTGCAGCAACGCTTCGGTAGATTCGCGCTTGAATTTGGGGAAATGATGGTAATGTTTGGTCTGTGGGGCGCTCAACTCCGCGGTATTCAGCACCCGTACACATTTCCAACTTGAACACAGTACAATCTCGCCACTTTTCATGAATGATGGCGGGATGATGAGCACGACACAAACACCCAGTCCCTGGGCAGAGAAAAATCACCAACCTGGCCGGGAATCGAATCCGGGACCCCGTAATCCAGAGGTAGCAATGCTAGACACTAGACTACGAGCGGCCGACTGGGGGAAATGCAGACTTATTTAATTTGGGGAAAAAGCAAACCTATTATTTAATCTTGATTATCGCCGTAAGTAAGGCATGTGAAGTGAGTAGGCTTTTGAGTGCACCGTAAATGTCGACTGTCTACGATTGATGCCCTCTTATTACGTCCACCGTGCAACTGTTTTGATGAGATCAAACTAAATCAAAAATTTATGGTCGAATACCTAAAATTTTGGGCAATGCTCATAGTGAATGTCTCTACATCCGTCGTGTCAGCCTTCAAAGAAACCAAAAGAAAAGTGCTTGAAGAGATTGAAGCTTCCACATACTACACTCAAAGATGTAGTACGTTGACTTTCCATGTTTCCCTTTATTGCGCGTAAAGCTTAAACGAAAATTACTCTCCTACTGCTGAAAATGCCTT
The DNA here is from genome assembly GCF_023864275.1 of Schistocerca cancellata. Taxonomy (NCBI): domain Eukaryota; kingdom Metazoa; phylum Arthropoda; class Insecta; order Orthoptera; family Acrididae; genus Schistocerca; species Schistocerca cancellata. The sequence goes on from NC_064634.1 coordinate 211,517,115, forward strand.
CTTTCCGTAAGTAACTGAATACAAAAAAAAAAACCTAAGACGACTCCTCCGTAATTAAATGGGTTGATGGAGTGAATGAGGACGGCAACAGCTGGAAGACGTTAATGGTTCAAATGGCTCTGAGCACTATGCGACTTAACATCTGAGGTCATCAGTCCCCTAGAACTTAGACCTACTTAAACCTAACTAACCTAAGGACATCACACACACCCATTCCCGAGGTAGGATTCGAACCTGCGACCGTAGCGAAGACGTTAACAAGAAGGGGTATGACGGGAGGACAGAGGATAAGACCACAGATAACAGTTTGCATGTTAGTATAGGGACCCTGAGAAGAAAAAGCTGTGGAGACAGAAATAATCGAGAACGTTGGGCAAGTGATACTCTTAGACGAAGAAATGGCACAGGAGAGGAAGCTGTTGTGGGCCACCTACAACCAGTCACAAAATTTTTTATTAATTGAGATCTTCTCAATACAATAGATTTTCTCCAACATAACGGCAGCTCAGAAATTTTAATACGCAGAAAAATCGCTATTCACCACTATCTCGTCAAGATGTTATTCGACGTATTTCAGTCTTGTGTAGCACCTCTTCTTACGATGTTTTCTGATTATCAATGAATATTGGGGAACCAAGAAGTCACGATTGTTCTCGTCTGCTTCGTCTGTCAGTTTCCTATCACAGTAAAAGAAACGAAATTCTATTTTCTTCAGTCCTTCTCACAGGTCCATACCGCTACAATTATCTTCATTGCAACCAATAAAACATTCCTTTTTTCGCCTCCATTGTCCTTAAGTCTTCATTTATCCTAATTTTTTGCTTTCTTATCATTCTTCCTGATCGTTTCTGAAAGTCTACCTCTGATACCTTTAATTGATTAATTTGTATGTGATAGTCTTCCTTGCCTAGACGCCATACAAGGCTACACTCCGAACTCTTGACTTGAATATGATACTTTCTCTTTATGTATCACATTCCTGCTCCATAAGACTGAGTGTAATAATGACCTGCCGCCGACACTAATTCTTTTACTAAGTTTGATATCTGATAGCCCTAATTTTATAAAACAGACTAAGTTGAATATTTTTGGTTTCTTTGACTGTTCCCCATCTATGTAGAGGTCATGTAGATCATTTGTAAGGTATTCTTCAGACCCCAGTTTTTCAATTCCATTATTAATTACATACGCAACTGCCTCTTACACTTGTATGATATGACAGTTTGTTCATTTAAAAATAGCAAATTATACAGAGATTTTCCATCTGTAAGCTCTGACCTGATTTCCCCATATTTAAAAGGCCATGTCTCAAGACTAGTGTCCATAAATATTAAATACTGTTTGTGACATGTGGTAGTTTCGTAACAGTACCGTTCTTGCTATAAATTTCTACAGGAAGTAACACTTTCCAAAATAGATTCCTTGGAACATTATCTAATGAAGTTAACGAAAACTAATCCTATATGTTTTTTATTTTTCTCAGTTTATTTCAAAATGTTTCGTAATTTTGAAAATGCGGTTTATAAATGGTCTACCAGCTGTGAAACCACAATGTTCTTCTAGCATTTTAAAATGAGCTTCCAGACTGTTTTTTTATTAGTCTCCATGTATTTTCATTAATGGCATTGTAACACAAATTCCTCGATTTGAACAAGTTTTCCAATCCCTTTCTTTAAATATGGATTAAATAAAACCTAGATTAATTTCCTTAAAGCAGAAGTTAGAGATATTATAACCTAAAGCAAAACAGTGTTTCCCTCATGAAGTAACTTAATTCAGTTCCACTAAATTGTCATTTTGCTATTATTTTATCAGCAACAAGTCTTGAAAAATTTGAGTCGCAAGAAATATATTGTTTTATTCAGTGGTTACTCCAGTATCCACGTTGTGGAATTTAAAGCTTATGTTTTATCAATACAATCAAAATTATTCTGTGACTACCAACAGAGCATAAATAGACTAGGGCACTAGTGTCCTGTTATAGGAATGATGTTGAAATGTTGATTCCTAGTATTTTTTGATGCAGCTATTTTCCAAGCATTAATTATAGGATACTGATAATGACTAGACAACCAGAACCAGTAACCAGTACACCAACTAAATATTTTGTGAGCATTGACTAAAATAAACTTTATACTGACAAATTATGTGCTCATTGGCGCCCTCAGACAAGAAACATGGCATATATTAAAATACTGTGGAAGGTCTAGACGAATATTGTGTAGACACCGAAAAAGAGGATAGAAAAAGTATTCATAATGTAAAATAAATAAAATAACTTTGAACTGGTTCTATCAAACACCAACTGAAAGAAACTGCTAAGTACTATCCACGTGCAATGACACAGCTGAGCTTAATCATATACTGTTGTTCCTGAGGCGCAGTGAGATTCCCATTTATCTACGATAATGATGTAGGCAGAAGCAATGAATTGGCCACAGATAAAGGTGAGACTCTATACGTCTCAGTAACATCAACTGTATTGATTTATATGTCAACTGCGCCTGAGTTATAAGCAACATTAACCCCATTTCCTTCATTGCTAAGGTGCTCCTGAAATACTGGAGAGACTCATCAATGCGATGCAAGTTCAGAAGGGAAGTAGCATCGACTGAGGCGTGTGTTTTGAATTTGTATTGTGGAGGTAGACGTACTATCGTAATCCGTGCAGCTATGGCACGCACATTGCCGGTGGCGTAACAGCTAGTGCATCTGCCTATTCAGTACGACACTCGAGTTCGACTCGCGGCACTGATGGAAATTTTAATTTATTGCTTCGGCTATATCATTATCGTAGACAACTGAGCTTCTTTGAAGAATCAGATGAGCCCAAAGTACATCTGTTGTAGATCTATGGGAGTAGGAACACAGAAAGCTCTAAAGGTTCACGATTCCGTTGCACGCTTTCGCAAAACAGATGCCAGGATATACTTATAATGCACACACATAATGACTAAGAGCGACAGCTAATCATGTAACATAACTTTCTTAGAATCTTTAATATTTGGGTGGTCACTAATTAGAGAACTGAGGTGTCATAAATAAACTGGAATAGTCAGACAAAGGAAAACGGACTAAATGAAACACTGCTGAAGTGCCACGAGACTTGCGCTTCACCTACAATGCTATCATTAATGTTTCTTCATCAACATTCTTTCATTCTTACAATTCAATCTATAAGCCGAAGAAGCAATTGAAGTGAAAGAATGGTTCGGGAGTGGGACTATAATGAGGTGTGAAAGGACGTCAACCAGAAGATTACTGATGCCATCGCCATCCTCAAAGTGAAGAGGAGCTACAGGACACCAGGAATAGAATCAACACTCTAACGAGTACAGAGCACGGAATGAGAATAAACCGAAGAAAAACACAAGGAAGGAGAAGTAGTAGAAATTACATTAGTGATGTACTTAACATGAATACTGATGATTACAAATTAGATGAAGTGATGGGATTCTGCAACCTTGGAAGCAAACTCTGGCGTAATGACCGAAGATAGGCACATATGACAAGAAGAACAGGACTGGAAAACAAGCGTAGTACTATCAAGCACCAGCCTCAATCTGGGGGAAAATTTTCTGAGAATCCAACTCCGGAGCACAGAACTGTAGGAAAGTAAATCATGGACTGTAGGAAATCCGGAAAAGAATGTAGATGAAGCGTTTGAGATTTGGCGTTATAGGAGGATGGAAATTTGGTGTACTGACAAGAAACGTTGAGGTTACATCCAGAATCGGTGAGATAAGAAATGTGTGGAAAATACTGACAAGGAGAAGGAACAACATGATGAGAATTGTGTTAATATATCGGGTAACAACTTCCATCACAGAGGTACTAGACGGCTGTGTACATCACTGCAGCAGTAGTCTTTTAAGATGATGTGGCCTTGTGGTATACACATAGCGAATGTACAACTCCAGATTATTTGTTAATTTTTTGTCGAGTTTCCTTTTGTTCTCTTGCTACAAGTAAAAGTTGACGTCAGCATGAGGGGCTGTTATAATAGAACTACTTCTTACCGTAAAGTGACTTCGAAGATTGCTGTGGGTTACAAGCTTCTGCCTACTGCCATAAATTCTGAAGAGGCGCTAGCGTAGTAGCGGGGATAAATTTACGACACCGTGCGGATGCCCTGAGAAGAGCGGAATGTGCCCTTGTGAACCGTTAAGAGGAGTTACATGAAATCATAGAGACAAGGTCATTTAAGGCAAAAGCAAAAGCACATTAACTCAAACGTTTGCATATTCGCAATAGCTATCCTAAGCGCATGGCGTGCAATACTTCCGGTAGTTAATATTTCACTGCACTGAGTGGTAGTACAAGGGTGCAAATAATCAGTGTACAGGCGTGTTGAAATGGGAGCTAGTAGAAGGATACGTCTCATTTAATTGCAGTTGAACTCCAAGTGCAACGGTTCCACGCTATAAGTCTGAATTTTAAATTTCAATTGTGAAACTTGATCATGTGAATGACAAAAATAGATGCCGACGTGGCAACTTACGTTAATGGTGATTCCTTTAAAAAGTCAGTAAGCAAATTTAGGAAAATCTGTATACAAAAGTACTCTCATTACATTCAAGAACTGCAAAGAAATGGCGAACTCTGAAAATGCTTTAAAGCAGTTTCTTGGACAGTGTCATGGTCAAAGAAGTTACAAAATAATTACGTTCATCGTAGAGTACAGAAAGTTGCCTTATTTAGTGTTAATCATTACTGACTTGTCGCTAACGTGACCTAATTAAGAAGAGATGGAAGTTCTCTGTTGGGTACTAAGCTGCTATGACAGGTGCGGGCACCATCTCCCATGCAATTAAAGCAACGATAATTAATCATTACCTTATTATGAAGTCTTCAAGAAATTAACAAAACACTCTTTCCCTCTCGCATTAAAAATATCGAAGACCATATTATAAAATCAGTTCCTACAGTAAATTAAAATTTACATCCTTCTTGCAACGCCGTGACCCAATCCACGATTACACGTTACGGACTGAATGCCTTTGCGACCAGCATCCGTGAGGAGCGGCTGACACAGGGGTGGTACTGCAGCCGCACAGTTGCAGATGGCACTGTGCGCATACGAGGAACAAAGTAAGGACGATTGCTGTCTGTGTATCCGAGATATAAAGAAATAACCAGATAATGAACAAATATCAAGACCCGTTTCACGGTTCCATGCCATCTCCGGCCACCATTTTTCAGAATAAGTTTGGTGGATGATAAGACTTAATCTATTAAATTCGGTAACGGAGTTTTTAAAATAAGTCTATTGCACACAGAAGTGAGATGACAGAATAAATAAAGTTACAAATTGATGTAAAAAAGTTGTCTCAAATTACAAATAACCTTGAAAGATACGCAATGAATAAAGATGTGGCAATGGAAACACATGCTTCAAAATTGTACCATGTTGACGATATTTAGGTTCACAGCACATCATATTGGGATGTGCGGTATGCTATTGTTTGTTTTCATATGAATTACAAAGGAAGTTATAACTGTCAATATTTACACGTGTGCACATATATTTGTCACTGTTCATATATACATATATACTTGTAAACTTTGACAAAGATACACACACACACACACACATATGCTGAAAAGACAAAGCTACTTGTACACTTGCCTAATATCGTGTAGGGCCACCACGAGCACGCGGAAGCGCCGGAACACGACGTGGCATGGACTCGACTAATGTTCGAAATAGTGCTGGAGGGAACTGGCACCATGAATCCTGCAGGGCTGTCCATAAATACGTACGAATAGGAAGGGGTGGAGATCTCTTCTGAGCAGCACGTTGCACGGAATCCCAGATATGCTCAATAATGGTCATGTCTGCGGTGTTTAGTGGCCAGCGGCAGTGTTTAAACTGAGAATTCTGGTCGAGTGGGGCGTCGCATTGTCCTGCTGGAATTCCCCAGGTCCGTCGAAATGCACAATGGACATGAATGGATGCAGGTGATCAGACAGGATCCTTAAGTAAGTGTCACCTCTCAGAGTGGTATCTAGACGTATCAGGGGTGCCATATCACTCCAACTGCTCACGACCCAATTACATGGCTTCGACCAGCTTGAAAACTCATCTGCTGAGATGCAGGGTGCATGGAATCATGAGGTTGTCTCCGTAGCAGTACACGTCCATCCGCACGATACAATTTGAAACGAGACTCGTCCGACCAGGCAACACGTTTCCAGTCATCAACAGTCCAATGTCGCTGTTGACGGGCCCAGGTTGGGCGGAAAGCTTTGTGTCGTGCAGTCATCAAAGGCACACGGTTGGGCCTTCGGCTCCGAAAACCTATTTCGATGACGTTTCGTTGAATGGTTCGCAGACAGACACTTGATGCCCCCGCATTGAAGTCTGCAGCAATTTGCGGAAGGGTCCACTTCTGTCAAGTTGAACGATTCTCCTCAGTCGGCGTTAGTCCCGTTCTTGCAGGATTTTTTTCCAGCCGCAGTGGTGTTTCACCACATTCCTGATGTTCACGGTACACTCGTGAAATGGTCGTACGGGAAAATCCCCACGTCATCGCTACATCGGAAATGCTATGTCCCATCTCTCATGCACCATCTATAACACCACGTTCAAACTTACTTTAATCTTGGTAACTTGCCATTGTAACAGCAGTAACCGATCTAAGAACTGCACGAGACACACTTGTTGTCTTATATAGACATTGCCGACTGCAATGCCGTTTTCAACACACAGTCACCATTAACACGTATGGAAATGTCTGCACACTTACTCGCTGCACTGTACTGTGACATGCACCAACACGCCTCTGCGTATGTGGACTGCTGCCAAGACCGCCGTGCGACGACCGCAGGTCAAATGCACTGCGTGATCATACCCGAGGTGATCTAAAACCGCAAACCACCCATCAGAGCGTTGTTAACCATGTATCAGCATTATCCTTAATCTATGAGCATGATGTAAATATAGGTATTTTGCATAAATAATCGAAGCGATGAACTACTATTCGATCTAAGTGGAGCGATCTATAATATAACTACAACAAAACAAGCTGTAGGAAAGACAGATTCTAATCTTAGATTCGCTAGAGAAATTCATATACAACATGAGTGGCTTAGAAAACACGTGTTAGACCCGACAATGAATGTCGCTCATTCAAACATATCAATCTCATTAACACAGTGATAGAGAGAGTACAATGAAGCGAGTCACATTTCGTCACCATATGGTTTAATAAGGGCGATGACGATATGGAGATGCTCTGCAAACTCCACAGGCAGACGCTGCAAGAGGGGCTTTGCGAAAAGCGAAGAGGCTTGCTGTTGACATTCAGAGAGCGTAATATCCAAAAATAGATGGAGAAAACATATTTCTTCCCCCCACGACGGGGAAAATCAAAGAGATTAGAGCCAATACAAAACCTTACCAACAGTTCTTCTTCACACACGCCATTCCCGGATGGAAATAGAAAGGGGTGAAACAGCGGTAAACGAAATTCCCTGCAACACACTCCGTTAGGTGTCTTGCGCAGTACAGATAAAAGTGTGGATGTTGACTGAGATAAGTAGTACGTGATTTAAGGTGCAGGTGCTTTCCGTGAAATAATACGTTTTATAGTCACTTTAATCTGACTATATGCCAAAAGACTGAATAACCACCTTTTTCAGCGCGGAATTCTGTGAGACCCGCAGGAAGAGAGGTGTGGATGGTACCGACAGGGATGTGGCCATGTCGACTCTCAATGCCCTAGCCAGCTGCTATTGATTTCTCCGTTGAGGATCCATGGCGCGAACACACCGATGGAGGTGGTCCCACAGATACTCGATTGCGTTTAAATCCGGGGAGTTTGGTGACCAGGGGAGTAATTTCATCATGGTGCTCTTCGAATCATGCACGTGCCCTGTGAGCTGGGTGTCAAGAAGCATTGTCGTTCTGTTAGATGTCATCGTACCGAGGAGAAAATGAATCGCATATAGGGGTGGAAATGGTCTCCAAGGATAGATATGCACTTCTGTTGATCCTTTGTGCCTTCCAGAATGACGCGGTCCCCCCATACCACAAAAAACAAGCCGTGTGTTTGCTTTACGATTTTTTTACCCTTTACGTCCCGAGGGCCATTTGTCCAATTATGCATGAAACGCGATTCAACTGAAAAGCTCACTTGTCGCCACTCAACAGACGTGCGGCTGCGGTATTGCCTTGTAAATTCGCCAGCATGTTTACATGAACCAGGCACCCTCTGCGGAGGAGACGCTGTTGGTATCCTCTCGGCTGATCAGAGCGGTCAGTTGTTCAACACTTGCACGGCTATTCGCCCGTACACATCTCCCCACTCATCCGAGAACCATGGCGCACCAGAGTTGCTTCGGCGTCAGTTTTGACAGCGCCATTTTGTCTTGTAAAGCATATTTTAATCAAGGCGGCACGCGAACAGTTTACAAACTTTTGGAGAATGCTTTCTGCCTTGGCCCGAAAGCCAATGATCATCCCGCATTACGACAACGACAGCACCGTTTCCCATGTTCTTTCCATGCGCTTTATACATCCACCACTGCTAGTGCTCCCACCTGCTGTCTGTGGTTATTGCACGCTCACGCCGAACATGGGCGATAGTCAAGTCAATGTGACTTTACCACGTACCGATATCCGACGTATTCTGTCCAAATGTGGAGCGGCGGTTCGAGTCCTCCCTCGGGCATTGGTGTGTGTGTTTGTCCTTAGGATAATTAAGGTCAAGTAATGTGTAGGCTTAGGGACTGATGACCTTAGCAGTTAAGTCCCATAAGATTTCACACACATTTGAACATTTTTTTGGGGAGCGGTGTTACACTGAAGACAAACTAATTTTCTCATTATGTTTATGATCGACTATCTGGAAGACTGTTCCGATGCCTTCGATTACTTGCGGATGAGTGTCCCGTGAACTAAAATGCTGCCCCCATCGCCCTGCTCATGTGGAGTGGTACATGTATTGAGCAACCGTTCATCTAGATGACGATTTATATGGACACCACCATCGACATAGAGAAAGGCGATTAATCCGACCAGGCGACACGTCTCTATTGATCTACTGTCCAACCGCGATGATGCGATGCCCAATGTAACCATAAATGACGGTGTCGTTGGGTCTACATCGGTGTGCAGAGCCCATGTTTAACAATATGCACTGAACGGTTTGCTCTGAGGTACTCGCGCCTCCATTACCACTACACTCTGTCCTATGGCCTGCCAGCAATCTCTGCTTGCCATACATTGCGAGAAACATAAATTATGCGTTCCAGGTACGTTAAATACAGGGCGACAATTACTGAACTGCATGAAAAAAAAAACGTAAATTGGTTACAAACTACGACTTGCACACACTTTACTTGACGTGTGAACGACACTACAGGTATTCGGATTTAGGTCACGACATGTTCGATATTTCGATATTCCTGACACATTGACGATGACGTGGCGTAGACGTTTAGGGAAATTATGCGTGACCGGCTGAACTGTCAGAAGATCGACACTGTCGATGACCTCCTGAATGGCAGTTTTCAGCTTAACAGTGTTTCTGATGTTACTGCTGTACACCTTGTCTTTAACAATGGCGCACAAAAAGGAGTCGCATGTGTTCAGATCCGGATAATATGGCGGCCAGTCGACATATACCAGAGCCAGATTGCGGTCACTAAAGTGTTCCTCCAGGACATCACTCTCCTGCTTCTATGGTGCCGAGCTACGTCGATATCAGGGTCACTTTGAAAAACCTTCAGTTATCGTTCGGTATTAACTCGCTTTCTTTGCTGGTGTGCGGCGGAGAGTAGGTACTTGACGTAAGAACTGGATGACACTGCCATATTAATTCGCTGTCAAAGTCTGTTATGTGGCGGAGCGTACTTGGTTTTTCGGTCTGCCTGTCTGTCTGTTCGCTACAAAAAACAACAAGGTGCGTGCGCATGCGCATAGTAGTTCCCATCGTACCTCGTTGCCAACCGTGTAGTATGAACTTCCTAAAGCAAACCGTCCAGAACTTATTCTATTTACTTTATTTCGGACACTTCAATATTTGTCACCCTGTGTATAGCATTACACTAATTTTGCTAAATGCTGAAATCCCGACGTACGTCACAGAAAGCAAAAAGATCAAAGAGCCTGACTGAAATAAATGTTCAAAAAATGTTTGATGGAGCAGTGATTTGCTTTAGTCAACACTCGCATAATCGAAAATTGCATAATGTTTGTAGTAATTATATACATCGATTTACGTTAGATTCATTATCACAATAGTAATATGTATACATTATTTCAAAACTGACATGTGCTATTTACGAGGTCTATCAAACCAAGGGTTCAGTAAAATATATCGTTTATAACTTTAGTATATGAATTACGTTAGACATATTTATTTCTGTTTGATATTCATTTATTATTGATTACAGACTAACTATATTGGTGGCTTCATTTATCGATAATGTTAAGTTATATGGGTATTCGTGAGATTGGCATATGGGGCATAGGGGGTGAAGGCTTTTGCGCGCGCGCGCGGGCGCGTTAGTGTGTGTGTGTGTGTGTCTGTGTGTGTGTGTGTGTGCGTGTGTGTGTGTGTGTGTGTGTGTGTGTGTGTGTATGTGTGTGTGTGTGTGTGTCTTTTAGTCCCAGGTATTTAGGCTCAGAGTAACTGCTTAGTTTTTTCAAACTTAAGGATTTTTAAAAATTATGAAAGACTGGGTTACTTCCTAAATCTGTTCTTCTAAAAATTCCAGAAGATCAATCTTTACTCCCTTGTCTGCAGTGTGTAGAACATGGAGGTTAGTTTATATGCATGCAACTGATTGGCTGTTTTGTGGTAGGTGAGCAGCAAAACTGAATTTATTAAAAATTTTTAAGTCAAGTGCATCAGTGTGCGCTTTGTATCGAATTTCAAAGTTTCTTCTTGTTTCACCTGTTAAGAGGCAGGAGCAGCTGCCACAATTAATTTATGTAAACGGTAATTATGGAAAGCTTGGTTGGCTGTTTTAGTGTTACGATGTTTTTGTGTTTTATTGTTTGTCTGGAAACTTATATCGACTTTATTTGGTTTAAAAAACTTTGCGAGTTTATATGAGATGTTACCAAAGAAAGGCGCAGGGTTATGTTTATTTTCTTCTGCTACTGGGGACTGATTTTTGGATGCTGGCTAATTAATTTTATTTTTGCATCTAATTTGTCAATGATAGATGGATCATGAATCTGTGAGGGTTATTGTTTTTGAAATATTTAGCTCATTCGATTTTACAGCAGATTCATTACGAATTTTGTTTATACAGTTGAATGCTGATATAAATAATGCTGATTTGTGTCGATTTGGGTGGCATGATATGTTATTTGTAATGGCGTTTCAAGTGGGTGTTTCCAATAAATTATAATAAACGGAATGTTGATTATACCTTGATGCTATAAAATGGGATAACCAGTTAATTAGAAATCTTAGATGAGAAACAAGGTGATATACATCTAAAAGTACAGTTTAGAGTAGAAAATGCAACTTGGAATTAGCTTTCGTAATCTAAAGATTAAATCCCTCAACAACAAGCATAAAATCCAAATTTATAGCAAATCCACACAGAGATGTCATTATAGAAAACACAACATGCCACGGAGAACACCAAAACTAGCGTTCATTAGATCGCCACTCAACAGTATAAACGAAATTCACCCTAAAGCTGCCTTAAAAACCGAGGAAATAATCACTTTAAAAACAACGGCTTTCAGCAATGTTTGTGGCGCTTCCACGGTTGACAAATTAGATGGAAAAATGGCAAAAATCAAACAGCATCAATAGCCAGTTATCAGAAGCTGAAGAAACTAAATACAGTTCTATACCTTTTCTCAGTAGCATCTCATATCATATGAACTCGCGAAGCTGTTTCTTCACAGACCGTGGAATACAGAACAAAATAGCTTATAACACTAAAACACTCAAACCGCCTCTTCCCAAATCTAACTCATATTCCGTTTAAGGAGTTTAAATGTATCTAGTTTTGCTGCCCACCACGCACAAAATAGCCTTTCGATTAGAGATATGAAAACCAACCTCCACAATCTAAACACTCTGGACGAGGGAGCAAAGATGGACCTCCTGGAACAATAAGAAATTTTCAGCTATAACAATGACACCATATTAAAAGTACTAATTGATTTAGGAAATGACCCATGCCTTCAGATTGTTAAAGAATTTTTAATCCTGAATATGTAACCAATTACTATGAAGATAAATACTTAAGATTAAGAGATACACACTCTTCAGCTCCCCCATCCCCATCCCCTGTCGCAACTTTCCTGGCCTCTTTAACAGTGGCATGCCACATCTAATCTGGCCTCTGTCCCTTACTGCACACTCGCTCTCTCTCTCTCTCTCTCTCTCTCTCTCTCTCTCTCTCTCACACACACACACACACACACACACACACGCAAGAATCCACCTCATCCTCTATAAGTCTCTCACAAGTAACCATATAATTTAACATTATCACTAAATAAAGCCACCTGTGTACTATGCTATGGTGTTCTGTACATAATCAGTAATCGATGTGTATTAAACAGAAGTCAACACGCCATATGTGAATTAAATACTATATTATAGATGAAATGTCACCCTGAACTGTCAGTTCGACAGGATTTACAGATAAACTTGTCACTTCTGAAACGATGCATACTTGTCACTATTGTAATAACGAATGTAAAGTAAACTGATATGTGTTTATATATATTTGCTATCATCAACATGTAATTTTTGATAAAGCGATTGCTAAACAAAGAAAATCTCCGCGCTATCGCAAATTCTTTGATATTTAACTACTCTGTGGCGACGTTTATGTGGTGCTGCAAATTTCACGTAACTGGAACAGATGAATTACGCTATCCAGAGTAATGAGCGCACCATGGCTAAACATATGGATGATAATAACAGTATTTAATGACATTAAGTTGATTTTATGGTGTAAATAATTTTCTCTTCACTGAGCTTTTATGTATCTCGTTTTCCTATCTTACAAAATGTTATACGATCCCGGTAATGCGCCCAACATCCATTGAAAATGTGTGCCCTCTGATTAAGCTTAATAAAAGAAAGCATTGTCCTTATTATGGTGTAATGTTGACGATTTTTATTATTTCGTCTTTACGTCATATTCAAGCACATGTGTGAATCTATGTCTTAGATATTGTAATTTCTTTACACACATATAACGTCAAAGAAATTGATATACACAGTTCGTAAAACTTAATACCACGTATGAACCTGAAAATGACTTATGGCCGAAATTAGTTAAATAGTACGATTCAAAAAAAGATCGCTAACATTACAATCTGCTACGGATAATGTTTTCTTTTATCAAACATTTGGAGCCAGTGGTTCCACACAGAAAAAGAAATCTCATATTGAATCGTCAGGGGATTCGAAACCGGTCATGGTAAATAGCAATTAAAGCATCGCGAAAAGCTACTGGTTTCAGATTATCTATGGAAAAGTTTAGCAACCTATGGTATGGAAGACATAAGTCATCAGACGTTACATCATAACGCAATGAAGTAACTTATGTCGTCCTACTACTTTATTTCTGAACCTCGAATCTCTTGTGCCGTGACAAATCGTTTGTACCTATCCCACTGCATTGTGAACCTCATACGCCTAAAGTAATTTAAAACTTTTTGTGGATATCAAATTATCTGCACAAAGGTTTTTCAATCACTAGAAGCTGGTGCGTCAGTTACTATCAGAGGGTTAAAATCCAAGCTGATTTTGATAAACAATGAAGCATATTAATGGAGTAGCTTGATTGCGCTATATATGACGATATCTTTAGAACATATTGTGACTTGAAAGAGGTCTTTCTCATATTCAATGTGCCGTAGTGAAGCAAAAATACGGAAGATGTTGAACGAGAAAATGTGTAGTTGATTAAGCCAATAGATCCGGCATTAGCGAGTGATTGCCTCGAAGAAATGTATAAACCACTTTCTCCTTATGTCAGAGTTCACACCACATTTAAAATAATATCTGAAAATTACTTCTGCAAAATCTGCATGAGCCTCATCCATTATGGACATAGTCACTTACTTCTACATACATCGACATTGTACCCATTCTCTGGAAATCACTGTCAAGCGTGTAGCAGAGGGTTCTCATTCGATCAGCTACTAGGATTTCTTACCACTCGATTCACATAGAGTGACTCATATGTCTCCGTGAGCGGCGTAATAAATCTAAGCTCGTCCTTAAGACCACTGCGGGGGAAATACGAATGGGGTTGTAAATTATACCTACATTCTTCGTTTTAGGCTGGTTTGTGTAAGCTCTGTAAGAAAGGCTTTCTCGATTTAGCATATTTTTGAAGCTCCCCTACGGGAGAAACAAACCTGTGATCATTCATGCTGTCCTTGACTGCACGCGTTAAGTATACTCTATTAGGTATTCGGCACAGGCTCCACATAGGCCCACTTGAGGATGGTTCTCAAGAGTGATTTTTAAGCATTGTACTATTTAGACTGATTGGATTTCCGTAACATTCTTCCAGCGACCTGAAGTCCCCCGTCTGCTTTATATACGACTGAGCCTATGCGATCATTCCATTTCATTCCTGCAAACTGTTACATCTGGATATTTGTATGATCAGACCTATTACTAGTTGATAATGTAGCCATAGGGTACTACATTCCTTTCTTTTGAAAAGTGAAGAGTTTTATATTTCCGAACATTTAAAGCAAGCTGTTAATCTTTGTGCGACTCAGAAACGTTATCAAAATCAGACTGTATTTGTGCTGCTTTTTTCGACAGTACTTTATTGTAGATAACTACATCATCTGCGAAAAGTCTGAGGTTACCATTAATATTATCATTTAACTACATTATCTGTGAAAAGTCTGAGGTTACCATTAATATTATCACTGAGGTCATTAATGTACAGCATGGGTAAACCCGAAGTTACTTCTAAATTTATCTATGACTTTCCATTCGAAACATCATGCTGCGTTCTCCCCTCCAGGAAACCCCAATCCCGTAACAAAATTGTGTTTGATACCCACTACCATCCTACCTTTGATAATAAGAATAGGTGTGGTACTGAGTCGAGTATTTTTCGAATTTCGAGAAATAAAATGACTACCTCATGGCCTTGGTCAATGCCTATCAGGATGTTATGCTAGAAAAGTGCGAGTTTCGTTTCATATGAGCGATATTTTCGGAATCCATGCTGGTCGGCATAAAGGAGGTCATTCTGTTTCAGCTATCTCATTAGGATTGAGCTCAAAATATGGTCTAAGATTATAAAAGAAATGGTAGTCAAGGGTATTCTTCCCGCGGTCACTGCCTGGAGCTGCTAACATCGTTCTACTACTGCTGACCAATTGTTAAGTTAAACCATTTTGTCTTGTGTGTTGCTGACACGGGCAGCGTTCAAGACTTACAATGAGAGCGTTACTTGCTGACATTGCACTGGCGCAATTCTGTATTACAAGATTTTCAGGCTCGCAGATGTGTACTCGTGCTAGCGTCGGGAGAAATGTGTTCGTCGCCAGGTTGGCTGTATTGAGAATAATCACGCAGACATGAAAAATAAAGACGTAGAATGTTATTAACGTATGTTTTATTTAAAATTCATTAAGAGATTTCCCAAAAAAATTCGGAGTCATTACTTTTCAGGAAGCCCTCGTATTTGTGTATTAGCTACAACTACTCTCAAGAGTTTGAAGCGGGAAAAACGATCATCAATAAATGTTTGAGGAAATATATTTTTAAATCTGTGCATTCTTACAACATAAGAATGAACTGAAGTTAAATATTTTGTAGCACGGGAAAAAAACTTGTATTACTCGGCAAAAATGACTACTTACAAATGGTATTATCAGGCTTCATAAACTGTGTAATAAATAGTTATTTACGGACGTTCGTGTATAGGTAAACGGTTATGGAAGCAAAACCTCTGAGCTTATATATTCGCATTCCTCGTCGTTTACTATCAGCAGGAAATGTTGTAAACAGGTAAATGATAAATATGTGCTGCAATGAATGAAAGAGGAAAGGTTGTTCCTATTACAAGGTAAATTACACGCTTATTGAGAATTACCGCCTGAGGGAATGAAAGCGGACATTTATATTGCTACAGAAAACAAAAACCTAGCTTCCAACTCATCACGGCATACGTGCTGCCTCGTCATTGCCGTATTGCTTGTCAATAACCACCTGGTCTTCATTATCTTCTCTGCATCACCGACAGTTATCGTATTCGCACTAAATATTACTTGAAGATAGTAATGGGCAACGTACTGTAACTCAGCGAAACTCTTTTCCTTGTGCCTTTGTCCCGCAGTTTCGCAGGGTTGGCACGGTTAGGATCGGATTTGGCAAGGTGAATTTAAGGGGTGGCTGGAAACCCCTGTTGTCGCCACCCCATACCCCCTGGAACGGAATTAGTGTACCCCAGCGGCCTGTGTCAAGTATAATCCATGGAATAGTGCGAATGTGTACAGATGTCTACGATTCGTCTAACTGAGGCGGGACGTGAGGACCAGCCCGGTATTCACCTAGTGCGATGTGGAAAACCGCCTCAAAACCACATCCAGGCTGGCCGGCACACTGGCCTGCATCGGCAATCCGCCGGGCGGATTCGACCCGGAACCGGCGCCTATCCGAGTCAAGGAAGCAGCGCATTAGCGCTCTCGTGTATGCACACTCCATATGCTCGGGAAAAGGAACTATACACCTGTTGAATGGGGTGTTACACGGCAATACTAATACCGGTTATTTGGATTTGAATACATAAATTTGCAGGTCCATGAATCAAAGGAGAAGTTCCTTGCGATCGAGATCTGGTTACTATGGAAAGCTATCTACACCGCATTTTCGAATCACGAGTTTGTCCGCACTTGCATTCCGTCAAGAGACCTCACTTTCTGCTGTAGTTTGACTGTCGCTGCAGAGAAAGTCATACACTTTCGAACGTGTATGGTCTGTAGGCGGATTCTTGAAAACAGGAAACATTTTTACGAAGGGCGTTCAATAAGTATTTGAGATAAATTTCTTTCTCGACAGATTTCGCGTGAAAAATATGATATTTGTTATGGGTCATCGCTGAATATTTCTGCTTCGGCTCCTGTAGTTTCATGAAGTTCCAACAGGTGGCAACACTACAAGTAGCCTTTAAAATGGCGTCTAGAACGGAGATGCGTCTAAGGAGAGAGCTGTCACTGAGTTTCTTTTAACGGAGAACTGCAGATCTTCATAGGCCCTTGCAGAATGTCTACGGAGACTTGCACACAGTTCAGATTCCTGCAACGTCGGAACGTGCGCGCACTCTCATTCGTTGCGATCAATGGATCGCAAACAGCTCACTACACAACTGGGCACCCATGTCGGTAGTGCTGACACAATCGTACACTAGTTGACGTACTCGACGATGTGTGCCCGCTGAGTACCTCGCCGCATAACAGAAGACCATAAAAAGCAACATAGAACCATGTGAGTGGAAATACTTGTACATTACGAGGCCATTTTTTTGGCGAAAACAGTCACAGGCGATGAAACAAGGGTTCATCGCTTCAAACCGGAAACAAAACTGCAATCCATGGAGTGGAGATCAAAGCACATTCTCAACCCATAAAATCATGACGACCGTCTTCTGGGACTGACTCTAAAGAAGTCATTCTGTTTGATGTCTTCCCTCATGGTGCTACGATCAACCCAGAAGTGGACCGTTCTCCCGTCAGGAAATTGTAGAAACGACTTCTGCGTGTTCGTCGCTACAAAAATGCATACGAACTTCTCCTGCTCTATGATAACTCAAGCCCTCACAAAACTCTGCGCACCGGAGAGGAGCTCACAAAACTTCATTCGACTGTTCTTCCTCGTCCAGCCACCAGCGTGGACCTCGTAATTTCCATATTTTAGGCCCAATGATGGATGAACTCCGCAAAAAGCAGTACGTGGATGATCAGGAGGTTACTGATGCAGCTAAACATTGGCTTCAACATCGACCAGTGGAGTGGTCTCATGCAACCGTACGCGCCATACCAGGAATGTGGCGTAAGGCCGTCGTACTGAACGGAGATTACTGTAGAATATAGAGTTTTGTAGCCAAAAGAGTGGAGAATAATATGATGTACTGGAATCCTAAATAAAACCAGACTGCTTTTAAAAAATATGTTACGTTCCGTATTGAACGCCCTTCATACGTTCCTGGATCTATGTAGTGGATGGAAACGCTGCAGAGGTGGGGGTGGGGGGCGAGGTGGGGTGAGGAAAATTGGAAATTTGTGGTAAGTTCCTATGGGACCAAACTGCTGAGGTCATCGCTCCCTAGTCTTAAACACTATTTAATCTAACTGAAGATAAGGACAACACACAGACCCATGCCCGAGGGAGGACTCGAACCTCCGACGGGGAGAGCCACAGGAGGGGTGAGACGACAACAGTAGCAGACCACGTCTTGACTGTAGTAATCAGGCTGAAATGGATGCAGTTTATAGTAGTTACGCAGAATGAAAAGATTTGGAGATATGCACAGGATACACGAGCGTACAAAGCTGTATCATACAGTCTTCGGCAGAAGATGACCACAACAACCACATGAGCATCACATCCTCAAGTACTGATTATCTGAAAATGACAAAGGTTGAAACTGTTAACAGCTGTGGAATTCGTTTGGAACAATGACTGAAAATAAAATAATCACGTAAGCACAGATCATAGTTCACCCGCATGTAATCTCGCGAGTCATTAGAGAATGTTCACGCGTTTGCGAGTACGAACGTACCATAAAGATTGAGCATCACATCCTCAAGTCCTGATTATCTGAAAACGACAAAGATTGAAATTGGTAACAGCTGTGGAATTTGTTTGGACCAATGACTGAAAATAAAATGATCATGTAAGCACTAATCATAGTTCACCCGCATGTAATCTCGCGACTCATTAGAAAATGTTCACGCCTTTGCGAAAACAAACGTACCATAAAGACTGATCCTAATTACACAACTATGCGCATAGTGCTACACAAGGACGGTTTGAAAGCACAATACAGCTCAAAATCTGACGATGCCATACCACTAGTGTGATCCTGCTACGAAAAAATTTCGCAGTATCATTAGAAACTAGCGACAGACATACTCAAACTCTACTTTAAACCTACAAGCTGGCAAGAAAAAGACATGGGTGAGAGGTACTACCTTTATTCTTTTTGACAGGAACAATGTTCAGTTGGTATTGGACAGAGAGGAGTTACAAAATTCCATTACCTGTAAGCATACAGTATCTATCGTTGTTTGATGGCAAAGCTCGTTACAGATGCCTGCTCAGAAACCACCTACAGCCCAGCTAAGATGACAATGCACGATGCCACAACTGGTGGGAGAACATGCATCACGGTTTTTATTACACTTCGAAATTGTTCTGAAAATACCAGCACTCGTAATAAATGAGTCATAGTGCAGCACATGTTCTGGGGGAAATCGTCGTTGTAAAAGACTGCAAAGGGGGCGGTAGTTGGACGCGCGATCTCCTTGATAGGTGTCAACAAACTGCCGAAAACTGAAGACCTCTTCCTACCTACCTCCACCCCATCTCGATCCATCCACCTACGGAAGGGGGGGGGGGGTGGGTGGGTGGGACACAGGCATCTTGACACGGCCAGATGCTCCGCTGAGCACCTCACACCCCCACTACCACCCCTCAAAGGCCGCTGCCCGCACTCGACTCTCGACTATTTGGCCGCTGCCTTAAGGGGACGCTCCTACACCTACACAACAGTGTGTATAGACAACTAAAGAATAGGAGATAAAAGGGCAGCCGCTCCAAGCGCAACTTGTTCGTCTACAGTATAACGACAGAGCCCCCACACGCCGTCCCCTGGACAGGTAGCGGCCGTGTCCGGCGACCACCACAGCAGACATGCAACCCTTCCCCTCACCAACAGCAGCGATGGAGAACAACTGTATTTGACGTCAACACATCTATAATCAAGCATCTGTTAAAAAAAAATAAAATACTATTGTGAAAATGATAAATGCTCTCTTTCCAATAAAATATTCAAAGTTCATTTACTGTCAGTTTTATGGGCAAAAGCGGTACAGCTTTTAGTGTCAACCCCTTGATACAATCCGCATCTCATTGTTTTGCGACATTCAGCGAAGCGTACAATCGCTGATTACAGATGAGCTGCAGAGACATGCCCAACCTGCGTAAAGTCAGTAAAAGAATACTTCGACTATTTTGCTCCGAAAACTAACGATCATCGTAGAATGTCCTCGTTATTTTGAAACCGTCGTCAGAGTAAAGGGAAAGCGATAATTTCAACTCCAAAGAAAAAAATGATCTATATTAAGCAATTTCTTCCAGCTTGTTGAACAAATTAGATGACCTGAGAGCATCTCTTGCGTTCAGTGTCCGTGAAAAAACTGTGATACACGTGAAATAACATTAGAGAATACTATCTTTCGTACCATTGGCTCACATGTTGGAAAAAAAAGGACATATTCATTTACATTCCACAAAAACAAGCTTTAATTCAAGAGAATGTAGCTGTTTTGTGCATTATGACAGGTCTCCTTTTACCAATGCAATGCTATATAATACCAGCGCTTACCAAACAAATCGTGAGAGCCTGTCTCCCCCTTTGTAGGTAGGAGATTGCAATTTCGTTAAAAGGCATCGCCGCAACGAAAAAAAATTAAAAAGAAACTCTTGTAAAGGAGCATTCTGTGGCGCCCTCGCAATGTCTTCCACCCGAAAGGTGGCACGTCATTGATATCAATTTTATAGGCCAATTAATTAAATTGATAATGAGAGTCACTTTGCATGCTGAATAATTATTTTTTTTCAGCAGTCGCGTTACAGTCGCCAAGTACGACAACTAGCAAACCATTGAAGAAACACGATATTCTTTCGAGAAACACTACTGGGAAATGACATCTGAAGCTGACCACAGAGGGACCGTACAGCCCACAACTTACAAAAATGGTTCAGATGGCTCTAAGCACTATTGGACTTAATATCTGAGGTCATCAGTCCCATAGACTTAGAACTACTTAAACGTAACTAACCTAATGACATCACACGCATCCATGCTCGAGGCAGGATTCGAACCTGCGACCGTAGCAGCACCGCTGTTCCAGACTGAAGCACCTAGAACCGCTCGGTCACATCGGCCGACCACATCTTACATTTCGCTTGAGGACCGAGCTATTAAAAACACGATTATAACGCCAATGATACCATCACCGTGCATAAAAGGCTCTCTTGAGTTTGCAGGCACACATGGTGTTGTGACTTGGCAAGACAGCCAAGCCAGTGTGATTGGTAGCCGAAAGGCACGCGTAAAGCTCACGCAGGCTCGCGTGAGGTCTGGAACAGTTATAGGAGTTGAGTCTAGTAAAAAATGTACGTAGCTTCTGGAATACTTAACTTTAATCCATAATTGGTGAACATCGGTCTGACGGTACATGCATCACATGATAAATAGCAAATGATAATGGCGCCTTGCTAGGTCGTAGCAAATGACGTAGCTGAAGGCTATGCTAACTATCGTCTCGGCAAGTGAGAGCGTAATTTGTCAGTGAACCATCGCTAGCAAAGTCGGCTGTACAACTGGGGCGAGTGCTAGGAAGTCTCTCTAGACCTGCCGTGTGGCGGCGCTCGGTCTGCAATCACTGACAGTGGCGACACGCGGGTCCGATGTATACTAACGGACCGCGGCCGATTTAAAGGCTACCACCTAGCAAGTGTGGTGTCTGGCGGTGAAACCACGCATGGGCCACTGATATTGTTACGCTTTCAGGCAGATATGCTTTATGAAATGCTATCCGCAATTTGGTATCAAGTCTATCCATTCAACCACATATTGCGTAGAATGCTGTAGAGACATCGTTTAATTATTACAGCCTCCTGTGAATCATACTTGTTCCCCTCTCGTATCTCGAAATCAGTCACCTTTTTTCGAATCTGTTTGCGAAGGATCCCATACACCAAGAAATCTAGCGCTGTGTTTAGACAGTCCCTCTGCATCTTGTAACCTCTCCTAAGTCTCTGCCCTGCCCTCCCTGCAGCTTAGTCCATGTGATCCTCCTAATTTAAGTCTGACCTCTAAGGAAGTCGGGGAGCAGTATATCTAAAAACCTTCGGCATCCTTTGGGAAAACAGGACAAGCTGAGTTAATGCGACAGGAGCGCGTTTTGACCACTCGGTTGAAATTTGAACACAGTGTCATAGCACCGCCAACCATGTACAGTGTGTAATGCCAGCGCCAAACGAAGCTTTCCCCTGCAACACGAGATAGTAGGAACAGTTACGGTGGTGTTTCTTGTTGGGACACTTAGGAAGACTACACATCATACATCATACATGGCATGGAGGAAGGACGTAGATTTTGCTACTGCATTGCTACACATCTCCAAACTATATACGAGGGCTGTTCAGAAAGTAAGCTCCGATTGATCGCGAAATGGAAACGACTATGATAATCCGATAAAGCTTTGCACAGATGTGTTGGGCTGTGTCTCTAGTATGACCCTAGATAGCATCACGTCACTCCTCTCATTTCTGAGCTCACAGTGATCGCGTAAAGTTGTCTAGAGAATAGTGTCTCCCGCCAAGTACGAGGACCTGGTGAGAAATTTCGCCTGAAGCTATACAGCCAACATTACATAACTGTCGTGCAGTTTCTTCTACAAGGCAATATTCTCAGCCGCATTCTGAAGGGGCAATGAAGATGCTCCTGCATCGTTTTCAATTGGAAATGTTTGACTACCCACAATACAGCCCGTAATTGACTCCCCCTGCGTTTCATTTCTGCTCACATGAACCGCTGGCTATGAATACAACATTTTGGCACAGAAAACGAGCTGTGGGCCAGCGTAGAGAATTGGCGGAAAGCACTGGCGGCTGTCTTTTATGATGAGGGTATTGGAAAGTTGGTACAACGCTACGACAAATGTCTTAGTCAGAACGGCAACTACGTAGAGAAGTAGCTGGATGGTGTAGCTAACTGTTAAAAATAAAACATTTCTAATTTTCACTGTGGTTCCCATTTCGCGATCAATCGGAGCTTACTTTCTGAACAGCCCTCGTACAAGTACTGCAGTTCGAAGGAGATCTGTGTCTCTCAGTGTGCATTCATGTCTGTCGCCAAAAAATACGTGACGTTCCTATTAAATAAACAGGTATTGGTTCATTGGAGTAGGTGGTTCGTGATGGAAGTCGCTTCCACAATTGCAACTGTAGGATGACCATAACCAACAGACTATCAATTACACGAGAGGGCTCCTGTATTGTTCCTTCATAAGTACACCTCTGGAAAGCTATATTGTACATGTACCAAAAGGAATCAATGTTTTAAGGAAGTAGTTTTTCATTTTACAGTACATCACCATAATTATTGCAGAGAATGCTGCTAGGAGGATGTATGTCATGCGCTGGAAATAAATATCTTACATTGGAACAGTAACAGAGTTGCATTCCATACCAATAATAGGTCGGTAACTGCAACGATCGAACATCATAGCACGTTTTAAGCGCAGAGCATTGTAGCCCTAGGAATGGATGTGTTTATGTTCTCTCTTACCTGTGCCTTCTTGTTAATGACCCCAGACCCTAGGACAACAGAAATGATAGCTCAGTTGATAAATGTAACACACAACAAACTCTCTCTGTCTGGAGCTCCATCATGTATAGTAAACACCCATTGTTCCTAACCGCCTATTATAGCATCACAACAGTTTCATATCTACTGTACACCGATAAGGAGTGCTAATCTCCTCGACATTCGCGCATCTGGAGAGATCTTGTGCTGTTGGATGGTTGCGGGACAGCATTTACAGCCTCGGTTCGCTCTGTTCCTACACGGAAGGTGGAATGTAGTGATCTACTTCTGGTCAACAGCATCCTCTACCCTGTCGATGCGAAGATAAGATTAACTGTACAGGTAATCACCTTCGAATAGCTGACGGAAACGCTCTACAATACCGCAAACTCATCCAGTTTCCATATGTAGCGATGTATTCCACATTTTTGTCAATGGGAAACATCGCCTCTGTGTTTTCTTTCTACCAGCTTGTGTTGAGGTAGCTGTATAGTTTACACCATGCGATGTTCATTTTTCTATGAGAGCCAGAGGATGGAAACGTGTTAATGTTGATTTAGCAGCAGCTGACATGGATCTCCAAGTCATCGTAGAAAAATCAAAGTGTATTGTGGTGTACACTGATTGGGTGTGTTACAAACGAAATAAAATGTATTAAACTGCTTATGAAGGAACAATACAGGAACCCTCTCATGAGATTGATATTCTGTTGGATGTGGTCATCCTACAGTACAGGTTCAAAAGGTTCAAATGGCTCTGAGCACTATGCGACTTAAGTTCTGAGGTTGTCAGTCCCCTAGAACTTAGAACTAGTTAAACCCAACTTACCTAAGGACATCACACACATCCATGCCCGAGGCAGGATTCGAACTTGCGACCGTAGCGGTCGCGCGGCTCCAGACTGTAGCAACTAGAACCGCTCGGTCACTACGGCCGGCACAGTACAGGTGATGAAATTTTACACCGGTCTGTGGAACCGATTTCGATCACAAACCACCTACTTCAATGAACCAATACCTGTATCTTTAATAGGAACGCCACATATGTTAAAGTAATAGACACACAGTTCTCCTTCAGAATGCAGTACCTGCATGTAGTTTGTAGATGTGTCGCATTGTAGTAGCAAAATCTTCGTTCTTCCTCCAAGCCACGTATGATGTGTAGTCTTCCTAAGTCTCCCGAAGATAAACACCACCATAACTGCTCGTACTATCTCGTGTTGCAGGGGAAAGCTTCGTTTAGCGCTGGCCTTACACACTGTACGTGGTTGGCGGTGCTATGGCACTGTGTTCCCATTTCCACCGACTGGTCAAAACGCTCTCCTGCCGCATTAACTCAGCTCGTTATGTTTCTCCACAGGATGAAGAACGTTTTAGATATATCCGTTCTCTGACTGCCTTACAGATCAGACTTAAATTAGGGCAATCACATGGACTAAGCTGCAGGGAGCGCAGGGCAGAGACTTAGGAGCAGTTTCAAGATACAGAGGGACCGTCTGAACAAAGCGCTGGAGTTCTTGGTGTAGGGGTCCTTAGCATATAGTTTCGAAAAAAGGTGACTGGATTCGAGATACGAGAAGGTCACGAATATGATTCACTAGGGGCTGTAATCATTAAACGACGTCTCTACAGGATTTAACGCAAATATGTGGCTGAATGGATAGACTTGATTACAAATTGCGATCACCATTCCGGACCGCAATTCTGCCTGAAAGCATAACACTGTCAGCGACCCGTGTGTGCCTGTAGAATCAAGACCGATTTTTATGCAAGATGATGATATTGTAGGCGTTATGATTGTTTTTAATAGCACGGTCCTTGCGCGAAATGTATGTTGTGGGCTGTAGAATCCCTCTGTGGTCAACTTCAGATGCCTTTTCTCAATAGCATTCCTCGAAAAGAACATCGTCATCCTTCCATGGATTCCAAGTTGTCCTACTTGGTGAGTGTAATCCGACTGGAGAAAAAAAAAGTTACCCGCCATGAAAAGTGACTCTCATGATTAGTTTAATTAATTAATTAGAGTATAGAATTGATATGAATGACGTGCCGACTGGCAGGTGGAAGAGATGGTTGGGGCGCCACAGAATAATTCTTAACAAGGGTTTCCTTTTTTTCGTTGCAGCGATATCTTTTAACGAAATTTCAATCTCCAACCTACCCAGGGGAGAGACAGGCTCTCACGATTTGTTTCGTAAACGTATGATATAGAGTCACATTGGCAAAGGGGGAGCTGTCACAGTGTACAAAACAGCTACATTCTCTTAAATTATAACTTGCTGTTGTCGAATATGAAATGATTGTGTTTCTTGCAACATGTGAGCCAATGAACGTTTATTTACAAACACTAAACGCAAGAGGTGGTGTAATTTTATCAACAAGCTGCAAGAAATAGCGTAATTAAGATTATTATTTTTTATCTTTTTTTTTTTGGTCATCAGTGTACCGACTGGTTTGATGCGGCCCGCCACGAATTCCTTTCCTGTGCTGACCTCTTCATCTCAGTACTTGCAACCTACGTCCTCAATTATTTGCTTGACGTATTCCAATCTCTGTCCTCACCCTTCTTAATACGAGCTCTTCGTTCTTGATCGTCCATTATTATTATTCCCTCTTGGTTGTTGTACATATTGTATATGACCCGTCTCTCCCTAAAGCTTACCCCTACTTTTTTCGGAATCTCGAACAGCTTGCGCCATTTTATATTGTCGAACGCTTTTTCCAGGTCGACAAATCCTATGGAAGTGTTTTGATTTTCTTTAGCCTTGCTTCCATTATTAGCTGTAACGTCAGAATTGCCTCTCTCGTCCCTTTACGTTTCCTAAAGCCAAACTGATCGTCACCTAGCGCATTCTCAATTTTCTTTTCCATTCTTCTCTATATTATTCTTCTAAGCAGCTTCGATGCATGAGCTGTTAAGCTGATTGTGCGATAATTCTCGTACTTCTCAGCCCTTGCCGTCTTCGGAATTGTGTGGATGATGCTTTTCCGGAAGTCAGATGGTATATCGCCAGACTCATATATTCTACCCACCAACGTGAATAGTCGTTTTGTTGCCACTTCCCCCATGATTTTAAAAATTCTGATGGAATGTTATCTATCCCTTCTGCCTTATTTGACCGTAAGTCCTCCAAAGCTCTTTCAAATTCCGATTCTAATACTGGATCCCCTATCTCTTCTAAATCGACTCCTCTTTCTTCTTCTATCACATCAGACAAATCTCCACCCTCATAGAGGCTTTCAAAGTATTCTTTCCACCTATCTGCTCTCTCCTCTGCAATTAACAGTGGAATTCCCGTTGCACTCTTAATGTTACCACCGTTGCTTTTAATGTCACCAAAGGTTGTTTTGACTTTCCTGTATGCTGAGTCTGTCCTTCCGACAATCATATCTTTTTCGATGTCTTCACATTTTTCCTGCAGCCATTTCGTCTTAGCTTCCCTGCACTTCCTATTTATTTCATTCCTCAGCGGCTTGTATTTCTGTATTCCTGATTTTACCGGAACATGTTTGTACTTCCTCCTTTCATCAATCTACTGAAGTATTTCTTCTGTTACCCATGGTTTCTTCGCAGCTACCTTCTTTGTACCTATGTTTTCCTTCCCAACTTCTGTGATGGCCCTTTTTAGAGATGTCCATTGGTCTTAATCTGTACTGCCTACTGCGCTATTCCTTATTGCTGTATCTATAGCGTTAGAGAACTTCAAACGTATCTCGTCATTCCTTAGTACTTCCGTATCCCACTTCTTTGCGTATTGATTCTTCCTGACTAATGTCTTGAACTTCTGCCTACTCTTCATCACTACTATAATGTGATCTGAGTCTATATCTGCTCCTGGGTACGCCTTACAATCCAGTATCTGATTTCGGAATCTCTGTCTGCCCATGATGTAATCTAATTGAAATCTTCCCGTATCTCCCTGACTTTTCCAAGTATACCTCCTCCTCTTGCGATTATTGAACAGGGTATTCGCTATTACTAGCTGAAACTTGTTACAGAACTCAAATAGTCTTTCTCCTCTTTCATTCCTTGTCCCAAGCCCATATTCTCCTGTAACCTTTTCTTCTACTCCTTCCCCTACAACTGCATTCCAGTCGCCCATGACTATTAGATTTTCGTCCCCCTTTACATACTGCATTACCCTTTCAATATCCTCATCCACTTTCTCTATCTGTTCATCTTTAGCTTGCGACGACGGCATGTATACCTGAACTATCGTTGTCGGTGTTGGTCTGCTGTCGATTCTGATTAGAAGAACCCGGTCACTGAACTGTTCACAGTAACACACCCTCTGTCCTACCTGCCTATTCATAACGAATCCTACACCTGTTACACCATTTTCTGCTGCTGTTGATATTACCCGATACTCACCTGACCAGAAATCCTTGTCTTCCTTCCACTTCACTTCACTGACCCCTACTACACTCCTGGAAATGGAAAAAAGAACACATTGACACCGGTGTGTCAGACCCACCATACTTGCTCCGGACACTGCGAGAGGGCTGTACAAGCAATGATCACACGCACGGCACAGCGGACACACCAGGAACCGCGGTGTTGGCCGTCGAATGGCGCTAGCTGCGCAGCATTTGTGCACCGCCGCCGTCAGTGTCAGCCAGTTTGCCGTGGTACACGGAGCTCCATCGCAGTCTTTAACACTGGTAGCATGCCGCGACAGCGTGGACGTGAACCGTATGTGCAGTTGACGGACTTTGAGCGAGGGCGTATAGTGGGCATGCGGGAGGCCGGGTGGACGTACCGCCGAATTGCTCAACACGTGGGGCGTGAGGTCTGCACAGTACATCGATGTTGTCGCCAGTGGTCGGCGGAAGGTGCACGTGCCCGTCGACCTGGGACCGGACCGCAGCGACGCACGGATGCACGCCAAGACCGTAGGATCCTACGCAGTGCCGTAGGGGACCGCACCGCCACTTCCCAGCAAATTAGGGACACTGTTGCTCCTGGGGTATCGGCGAGGACCATTCGCAACCGTCTCCATGAAGCTGGGCTACGGTCCCGCACTCCGTTAGGCCGTCTTCCGCTCACGCCCCAAGATCGTGCAGCCCGCCTCCAGTGGTGTCGCGACAGGCGTGAATGGAGGGACGAATGGAGACGTGTCGTCTTTAGCGATGAGAGTCGCTTCTCCCTTGGTGCCAATGATGGTCGTATGCGTGTTTGGCGCCGTGCAGGTGAGCGCCACAATCAGGACTGCATACGACCGAGGCACACAGGGCCAACACCCGGCATCATGGTGTGGGGAGCGATCTCCTACACTGGCCGTACACCACTGGTGATCGTCGAGGGGACACTGAATAGTGCACGGTACATCCAAACCGTCATCGAACCCATCGTTCTACCATTCGTAGACCGGCAAGGGAACTTGCTGTTCCAACAGGACAATGCACGTCCGCATGTATCCCGTGCCACCCAACGTGCTCTAGAAGGTGTAAGTCAACTACCCTGGCCAGCAAGATCTCCGGATCTGTCCTCCATTGAGCATGTTTGGGACTGGATGAAGCGTCGTCTCACGCGGTCTGCACGTCCAGCACGAACGCTGGTCCAACTGAGGCGCCAGGTGGAAATGGCATGGCAAGCCGTTCCACAGGACTACATCCAGCATCTCTACGATCGTCTCCATGGGAGAATAGCAGCCTGCATTGCTGCGAAAGGTGGATATACACTGTACTAGTGCCGACATTGTGCATGCTCTGTTGCCTGTGTCTATGTGCCTGTGGTTCTGTCAGTGTGATCATGTGATGTATCTGACCCCAGGAATGTGTCAATAAAGTTTCCCCTTCCTCGGACAATGAATTCACGGTGTTCTTATTTCAATTTCCAGGAGTGTATATCTATCTAGATCGAGCCTTTGCATTTCCCTTTTCAGATTTTCTAGTTTCCCTACCACGTTCAAGCTTCTGACATTCCACGCCCCGACTCGTAGAACGTTATCCTTTCGTAGAATATTCAATCTTTTTCTCATGGTAACCTCCCCCTTGGCAGTCCCCTCCCAGAGATCCGAATGGGGGACTATTCCGAAATCTTTTGCCAATGGAGAGATCATAATGACACTTCTTCAAATACAGGCCACATGTCCTGTGGATACACGTTACGTGTCTTTAATGCAGTGGTTTCCATTGCCTTCTGCATCCTCATGTCGTTGATCATTGCTGATTCTTCCGTCTTTAGGGGCAATATCCCACCCCTAGGACAAAAGAGTGCCCTGAACCTCTATCCGCTCCTCCGCCCTCTTTGACAAGGCCGTTGGCAGAATGAGGCTGACTTCTTATGCCGGAAGTCTACGGCCGCCAATGCTGATTATTTATCAAAATTTAGGCAGTGGCGGGGATCGAACCCGGAACCGAAGACGTTATCATTATGAATCAAAGACGCTACCCCTATCCCACGGGTACCTTAGTAATTTAAGTCATTGCTTTTGCTTTACTCTGATGACGGTTTCGAAATAACGAGTACATTCTGAGGTGTTCGGTAGTTTTCGGAGCAAAATAGCCGAAGTTTTTTCCTGAAATTCCGCAGGGTGGGGCATGTCTCCGATGATCATATGTAACCAGTGGTGCTACACTTCGCTGGATGTCGCAAAATAATGAGATTCAGATTGTATCAAGGGGCTGACTGTAAAAGCTATACCGATTTTGCTCAAAGGACTGAACGTAAATGAACTGCGCCTACTTTCATGGAAACGATATTTATCGTCGTCTCAATTGTGTTTTGCTTTTTTTTTAAATAGATGATTGATTAGGGTTGTGTTGACGTAAAATACGATTGCTTTCCATCGCCGAACGGTGGGTTGCTGTGGGCGAGGGGGACGGGGGGCGTGTGGCTGTGGTGGTCGCCCTACACAGCCGATCCCTTGCAGGGGGCGGCGTGTGAGGGCTCTGTCGCTACATTTTAGACGAACAAGTTGCACTTGTGGCTGCCGTAGTTTTATCTCCTATAGTTTAGTTGACTATACACGCTATTGTGTTGGTGTAGGACCGTCGCCGTAAGGTGGCAGCCACTTCGTTGAAAGTCGAGTGCGGACACCGGCCTTGGAGGTGCTCAGGCGCGAGGTGCTCAGCATAGCATCTGGCCGTTTCAAGAATTCAAGAAGGCGGTGTCCCCCCCTCCCCCCCCCCCCCGTAGGTGGATAGATCGAGAGGGGGTGGAGGGATGGAGGAAGAGGGCTTAGACTTTCTGCAGATTGTGGAAGCCTATCGAGGGGAACGCACATTCATCTACTGTCACTTTGCAGTATTTTAGAACGACTATTTCCCTCAGAACATGTGTTGTATTATGACTCATTCATTACGAGTGCTGGTTTTTTTCACAAGAATTTCGAAGTGTAATTAAAAGTGTGACGCAATTTTTTCCATCAGTTGTGGAAGCGTTTACTGGCATCGGTTACCTGGGCTGTAGCTGGTTTTTGAGCAGGCGTCTCTAGCGGACTCTGACGTCTAGCAACTATAGAAACTATAAGCATACAAGCAATGCACTTTCTAAACTCCTCTCTGTCCAACACCAGCATCTCGTCAGTTGAACATTGTTCCTGCCAAAAAGAATAAAGATAGAAACTTACACCCTTGCTTTTTTACCACCAACTTGTAGGTGTCTGTCCCTACTTTCGAGTGGTACTGCGAATTTTTTTCCCAGCATAATAACACCAGTTCCGTGGTATAGTCAGTTTTTGAGCTGTATTGAGCTTTTATGCCGTTCGTGTGTGGCGCTATGCGTATAGTTGTGTAATTAAGCCCTATCTTGATGATTAATTACGTAATTAGGATGTTAAGAAATCGAGAAAGAATTGGTTGTCGGTAGGACCGACTCAGCACACAGAAAAGTCAAATCAACCGTCGGTGACATGAAAAGCAAGGATGGTAACATTAAGAGTGCCACGGGAATTCTACTGTTAAATGCAGACGAGAGAGTGGATAGTGGAAAGAATACATTTAAATTCTCCATGAGGGGTAAGATTTGTCTGCTGTGATAGAAGAAGAAACCGGACTTGATTTAAAGGAGATAATGGAACCTGTATTAGAACCAGAATTTAAGAGAGCTTTGGAGTTCTTAAGATCAAATAAGGCAGAAGGGATAGATAACATTCTATCAGAATTTCTAAATAGTTGGGGGAAGTGGCAACAACACGACTATTCACGTTGGTGTGTAGAATGAGTCTGACACCATACCATTTGACTTTCGGGAAACATCATACACACAATTCCGAAGACGCCAATAACTGACAAGTGCGAGAATTTTAGCACAATCAGCTTAACAGCTCATGCATCCAGGTTTCTGACAACAATAGTATACAGAAGAATGGAAACGATAATTGAGGATGCGCTAGATGACGATCAGTTTGGCCTTAGGAAAATCACGAGAGAGAGGCAGTTCTGACGTTGAGGGTAGTAATTGTAGCAAGACTAAAGAAAAATCAAGTCTCGGTCATAGCATCTTCCGACGTGGAAAAAGCGTTCCACAGTATAAAATGGTGCAAAATGTTCGAAATTCTGAGAAAATAGTGCTTAGCTATAGGGAGAGACAGGTCATATACAATATGCAGAACAGCCAAGAGGGAGTAATAAAAGTGGGCGGCCAAGAACGAAATGCTTGTATTAAAAAAGGTGTAAGACAAGGATGTAGTCTTTTGTCCTTACTGTTCAATCTGTACATCGAGGAAGCAATGGTGGAAATAAAAGAAAGATTCAGCAGTGGAGCCGGCCGGAGTGGCCGTGCGGTTCTAGGCGCTACAGTATGGAACCGAGCGACCGCTACGGTCGCAGGTTCGAATCCTGCCTCGGGCATGGATGTGTGTGATGTGCTTTAGTTAGTTAGGTTTAATTAGTTCTAAGTTCTAGGCGACTGATGACATCAGAAGTTAAATCGCATAGAGCTCAGGGCCATTTGAACCAATTTTTTTTTAGCAGTGGAATTAAAATTCAACGTGAATGACATCAATGATACAATTTGCTAATTACATTGCTATCCTGAAGAAGAATTAGATGATCTACTGAATGGAATGACCAGTTTAATCACTGCAGAGTATGTACTGAGAGTAAATTGAAGAAAGACGAAGGTAGTGAGAAGTAATACACTCCTGGAAATTGAAATAAGAACACCCTGAATTCATTGTCCCAGGAAGGGGAAACTTTATTGACACATTCCTGGAGTCAGATACATCACATGATCACATTGACAGAACCACAGGCACATAGACACAGGCAACAGAGCATGCACAATGTCGGCACTAGTACAGTGTATATCCACCTTTCGCAGCAATGCAGGCTGCTATTCTCCCATGGAGACGATCGTACAGATGCTGGATGTAGTCCTGTGGAACGGCTTGCCATGCCATTTCCACCTGGCGCCTCAGTTGGACCAGCGTTCGTGCTGGACGTGCAGACCGCGTGAGACGACGCTTCATCCAGTCCCAAACATGCTCAATGGGGGACAGATCCGGAGATCTTGCCGGCCAGGGTAGTTGACTTACACCTTCTAGAGCACGTTGGGTGGCACGGGATACATGCGGACGTGCATTGTCCTGTTGGAACAGCAAGTTCCCTTGCCGGTCTAGGAATGGTAGAACGATGGGTACGATGACGGTTTGGATGTACCGTGCACTATTCAGTGTCCCCTCGACGATCACCAGTGGTGTACGGCCAGTGTAGGAGATCGCTCCCCACACCATGATGCCGGGTGTTGGCCCTGTGTGCCTCGGTCGTATGCAGTCCTGATTGTAGCGCTCACCTGCACGGCGCCAAACACGCATACGACCATCATTGGCACCAAGGCAGAAGCGACTCTCATCGCTGAAGACGACACGTCTCCATTCGTCCCTCCATTCACGCCTGTCGCGACACCACTGGAGGCGGGCTGCACGATGTTGGGGCGTGAGCGGAAGACGACCTAACGGTGTGCGGGACCGTAGCCCAGCTTCATGGAGACGGTTGCGAATGGTCCTCGCCGATACCCCAGGAGCAACAGTGTCCCTAATTTGCTGGGAAGTGGCGGTGCGGTCCCCTACGGCACTGCGTAGGATCCTACGGTCTTGGCGTGCATCCGTGCGTCGCTGCGGTCCGGTCCCAGGTCGACGGGCACGTGCACCTTCCGCCGACCACTGGCGACAACATCGATGTACTGTGGAGACCTCACGCCCCACGTGTTGAGCAATTCGGCGGTACGTCCACCCGGCCTCCCGCATGCCCACTATACGCCCTCGCTCAAAGTCCGTCAACTGCACGGTTCACGTCCACGCTGTCGCGGCATGCTACCAGTGTTAAAGACTGCGATGGAGCTCCGTATGCCACGGCAAACTGGCTGACACTGACGGCGGCGGTGCACAAATGCTGCGCAGCTAGCGCCATTCGACGGCCAACACCGCGGTTCCTGGTGTGTCCGCTGTGCCGTGCGTGTGATCATTGCTTGAACAGCCCTCTCGCAGTGTCCGGAGCAAGTATGGTGGGTCTGACACACCGGTGTCAATGTGTTCTTTTTTCCATTTCCAGGAGTGTAGAAATGAGAACAGCGTTAAACTTAATATCATTATTGATAGTCACGAAGTAGAAGATGGAAAGGAATTCTGCTCCCTAGACAGTAAAATAACGAGTGACAGTTGGAGAAAGGAGAAGATTAAAAAGAGACTTGCAATGGCAAAAAGGGCATTCCTGGCCAAGAGAAGCCTACTAATATCCAATTTAGGCCTTAATTTGAGGGAGAAATTTCTGAGACTGTACATCTGGAGTACAGCATTGTATGTAGTTAATCGTGGACTGTGGGAAAACCGGTACAGAAGAGAATGGAAGCATTTGTATGGTTTTACAGACGAATGTTGAAAATTAATGGGACTGGTAAGGTAAGGAATGAGGAGGGTCTGTGCAGAATCGCAGAGAAAACGAATATGTGCAAAACACTGATAAGGAAAAGGGACAAGGTGATAAGAAATCTGTTAAGACATAAGAGATTGACTTCGATGGTACTAGAGGGAGCTGTAAAAGGCAACTACTGTAAAGGAAGACAAAGCTTGGAATACATCCAGCAAATAGTAGAGGATGTATGTTGCAAGTGCTACTCTGAGATGAAGAGGTTAGTACAGGAGAGGAATTCGTGGTAGGCAGCACCAAACCGCTCAGAAGACTGATGACCCCCCCAAAAAATTTATTACGATCGATCTTTGCGTTAGTTTCTCGATCACAATAATTAAAGTACGCTAACCTAACCTTCCTCTCCCGAATCTGGACAGTTTCCCTGTGCTGGTGAGGGGGATGCACTGCAGCTTATCATCCAGTAGAAATAGGGTACGAGTACAGGAAAGGTCGCCGCCATCCATAATTTCCATCAATTCCAAGCGCCTCTGGTGGTTTAATTGTGTTAGGGCGATGCTCTTGGGCTTTCCGCCCATGAGGACCAGGGTTCAAGTCTAGTAAATGGTACCTCCAATTAATTTCCCGCTAATTTCTAGGTGGAGGGTGGGGTGGGATGTTAGTTCAGCCCTGGGAAAAGGAATTCCCACCAAAATAAGAAATTCCCAGCAAATTTGAAATTCTTGCCAGTTATGTAGTTTGGGGGAGTGGGGAGGGTCGGGGGAGGGGAAGGAGGCCCAAATGCCGGCTGACACTAATAAGGTAGGTTAGGGGAGGGGAGGGTGGATTCAGGGAGGGGGTGAAGTGTGCTGGACCCACGTGCAGGCTGAGAGAAACACGTCACATCATCTATGGGTGGGGGTAGGGATGTTCAGGGGCGAGGATGGGCGGGGGGTGGGCGGGTTTGTGCGGGGGTGAGGGTGATCAATTGATCAATTTAATTAATTTGCATATCAATTTGATATAAAAATTGCACCCATAAGCTTATCTCCCTACCACTTGTATCTAACAAATAATTGAGGGTACAAATGATAATGTGGATGAAGAGGTTGTGTAACACCATAGCTCTAATGCTGTACTGATTTATTTTGCTTTTGTTTCATTTAATGTTACATTGCTGTGCTTCTGTAAATGTGTTTATTTGAATCGATAAAATTAAATTGTATACTCCTTTCTTTGTACAAACTTTGATGTCATGGTTTGTTTCTATGCAAATTAGTGTATCTGTCATTTAAATGCTTTGTCCCATTTGGAGGGGACAAAACTTACTGTATATGATTGTAATTTTGTGTGAATAATTTTTTGTAGAAGTGTCAATATGTGAAAATGTTCTGTTTTATTTAATGTGTTTGTTTGCTGTTATGTAAACTGCTGACCTTCACTTAGGGTTCTTAGTTAATTTGTATGTAAAAGGTGTAGTGGTTCCCCTCGGGAACGGAACTGTGTAGCGCGCACAAATTGTGGTTGGCCTAGGTAGAAAAGGTGGAACTGATAGTAGTCAGTCGGGGACGAGCTTCAAGTCGGGGACTGCCATGTAAAAGATGCATATTGTGCTGGTTCCGAGAGATGCTTTTCCTGCCGCTTTTCAATGCCTCTGAAGAATGGATAAATAGCTGGAAATATTCTGGGATTGGTATCAATCATCGCCACCAAGAAATGACAGAGTCCAGCAATTCTACCTGCAATTCCACCTAACAACATGTAGTTGCCACCACATTGCGCAATCATTACATCGGCATACTACAATGATGTACAGTGAAGGATCAGCTTAATGGATGTGTTAGTGTGCTCAAATATAAAGTAATTTATATCTGAATTTATGTACCTACCCTGATTTTTCTCCTCATCATAACACCTCTCAGGTTCCTCTCCGTTTGAGCTAAAGTGATATCCGAGTGTCCTTACTAAAAGAACATTAAAGCCCAGTATTTTGCTCATTAAAGCCTCTTCAACATAGTAAAAAGAAAGTTAAAGTTAATGTGGCAAGAGAGTGAGTTAAAGTAAATGTTGTTTCCTGAACATATTCCTATTAAAACTGCTTATTAATGTGTTGTTGCCAACTTCATATTAAAAGTTCTCAAGACTGAGGTTTATAAATTACACATTACTGCCTGTTGTAAATCGCAGAAGGTGAGTCAGTATCTTACATAAATGTCAATTTTGTGTCTCACTGTAGTAAAAGTAGGAAGCTGCAGTTGTGAAACGTTATATACTCATGTTTGCTAATTGTTTGTCTCTCTTGTGTATTAGAAGTGCATATTAATAGTAATGTTATAAAGACCGTTCACTTTGTGTAAGCCCTGAAAGTAATAGTGTGTTTCGGTATCTGTTATAATTTTGCAAATAGTTAGTGCTGCTCTGTTAGTTTCAATCTTACCGTTAACATATGTATGTGTCAGAGTTCACTGCGCTCGCGTGTGACAAAGTATAGGTTGTGTTTATCCAATAAAGTTACTAATAACTATTTTCTTGAAGGAGAATGTTAATCATTCTCTTGCCTAGTTAGGCTGGCGACCGTTTTCTGTATACGTTAAACAGTGCAGAAAGGCAAAAATTTTGTTTGTTACTGTTCAAATATTTACGTAATTCTGACTTTCATTTCCGATAAGCCACCTCCGTTAGGAACAGCACGGTCAACCTAGCAAAATTCCTCTCAGAGGGTAACACTGTTCTGTTGCTTTATACCATTCTTAATCCAACAAAATAATTCTGTTTTGCAAATTGCCTCCAGTTTTGAGGTTATGGTATAACAGTAGCAGGTAGGAGTGTTATAGTTGGCGCAAGAGAGGAATACGTGATAGCCTTCATTAAACAAGTCATAAGAGCCAAG
Organism: Schistocerca cancellata; assembly: GCF_023864275.1. Taxonomy (NCBI): domain Eukaryota; kingdom Metazoa; phylum Arthropoda; class Insecta; order Orthoptera; family Acrididae; genus Schistocerca; species Schistocerca cancellata. The sequence goes on from NC_064634.1 coordinate 211,554,363, forward strand.
GCTCGATACGTAAATAACTTCCACACAAGCTCTGGCGAAATATTTTGTTTCAGAGTCATTACTCTCTTTTGCTTGGTTCACTATTGAAACGAATCGTACTTCTCGCGACTAATGTGCGTCATTCAAATGTGATCATTCCACATATCTTTTAGTTCTGTAAGCTACGGAAAATAGTGATGGTTTGATAAATATTGGTTTAAATGGAAAATGGTATATAGCATCCCGTTCCCTTTCAACATGACAGTTACCGAACTTCATTTTCAGTAGACACCGAAAAGTCTCTCCCTCAATCGCACAATGTCTCTACTTACCTCTCTCTGTGTATGTCTCCCCATATATACAGAGCGTTCCATAATTCATAATACAGGTTTCTAGGGTTGTAGAGAGAACGTAGTAGATAAAGTTTTGTAAGAGATCCCATGTCCAGAAATGTATCGTTTCTACATATATTTTAAAACACGGTCACATGAAAAGAGTCAGATTCTAAAACACTAAGTAAACTGTTTATTATTGCAAAAGTAATCGGTATGAGTATTAATACGTCAATCCCACTGTGAGACAAGACTGTCAATTCAATCGTGGATGACTGTTTGCGGTTGTCTGCGAAACCATGGTTGTACCGAGAATTGCACATCTTCATCCAAAATAAATGGACGACAACGAATGTGCTCCTCAGGGCTCCAAAAATATGGAAATCGCATGAAGGCAGATGGAGACGGTAATGAGTATGTGCTAGGGCTTCTCAGCAAAAATTCTGTAACATACTGGAAACATCCTTGGTGGCATGTGGGCCCGCCCAATCATGATTATATAGATAACAGTAAGCATTTTTCGTGAAGACGTTGACTGTCTTGTTTCACAGTGGGTAGGTGTATTAAGAGTTATGGGGATTACTTTTGAGATGATAAATAAATTAGTTACTTTTTTCTATCGTTTGCATTTCACTGCCACTTATAGTAAATTTGAAGACTGGATCGCTTTCAAATCCTTTACATTACAATATGCACAAAACTGAGAAGAAGGTAGCGTCGTCGGTCTCTTTTGTAATTGGGACATGACATACAATTTTAGTCCAACAACCATAACGGCGACGCCAACAGCCTTGCCGCAATGGTAACAATGGGCCCCGTCAGGTCGCCCAGTTAACCGCTTTCGGGCTTGCCTAGCATTTGGGTGACAGTCCGATCTGCCCAGCGCTGTTGGGAAGCGGGGCGTAGCCGGCTGTTGTGAGGCCAGTTGAGGAGCCATTTGATTTGGAAGAAGTGGCTGCGTTCACGAAAACTGAGAACGTTCTACAGAGGGATGTGCTGACCACATGCCCCTCTATATCCGCATCCAGTGTCTCCTCTGGGCTGAGGATGACACGGTGGTCTGTTGGTACCGTTGTGTTTTCAGAAGGATTTTAGTTTAGTTTGGTTTTACAACGACGACTTCGAGAAACTGGTATCTTCAGAACTGGGAAGGTTGGCTGTGGGTCTCCAAGGGCGCGCCGGACTGTCGTCTTTGAAGAGGACGTCCCTCGTCAAGCAAGTCAGATCCCGGAACATTGCCCATGCCGTGGGCTCCTGTAAAACTCACAGGGAAGAGGGAGACTGGAAAATGATTTGATCGTCATACCTTAGATCCGGATATTGCACTGCCGGACGTGCTATGCCCCTTCTACAACCAATAGCAGTCCATAATACAAATCACGAAAGACCTTGCAGACGCAAGTACTTTCATCTTCAACTTTTATAGTCCTGTCTTCCTCAGTTGCGTGTAATATTACGGTATATTAATAATTTTTACTTATGGACCGTCTGACAGCAACTGAATAAAACACATAAACTAACACACAGAGTTGCAAACATCCTAAAGAGACAGGGCTTCAAAATAGCATATAAGCCTGGGCAAACCCTTCAATCACACCGAAGCCAGCCAGCTACCAAGAGAGACAAATTCCAACAATCAGGAATATATAAACTTGAATGTCAAAGTTGTGATGCAGTATACATAGGCATGACATGCAGGAATTTTCAAACAAGATACAAAGAACATATCAGATGTTGGAAGTATGAAACAAACCATTCCACATTTGCAGAGCATTTAAAACACTACAACCATCATCCTACAAACATGGAACAAGAAATGAAAGTAATGAGAATAAGCAATCATGACAAACATCTTATACAAATGGAAGAAAACTTCCACATCCAGAAAGCCATAGCAGAAAACAAACATGTGATAAATGAACAAACACACATCAGCACAGGCTCCCTACTACACTTAGTAAAGGAAATGATAACATAAAACAAAAAATAATAAAAAAAAAGAACGAAAATTCTCCCCACATCATCTGGAGACACACACACACACACACACACACACACACACACACACACACACACTCACACAAAGAAAAAAAACATACACACACAGCACAAAAAAATACGTACATATCACACCAAAAAAACACTCACTCGCACACACACACACACACACACACACACACACACACACACACACACACGTACACAAACGCACACACAAATGCATACACGAACAGACCACAGATACTTCAATAGTTACACTCATAAGTTTGGCAATAACATTCGATCTTTGGCAGAAACATTTGACAGTCGTCAACAGAAACCAAAACATTGCTTTAAAACAAGCATTCTGTGCATAGTGTTGTGGAATGGCGAAAAAAACCGCAAATTGGCGTTCATAAGAAGAAGAACAACACCAAAAATGCAACAGGAGCGTAATATGTAGGAAATTGTCCACGAAACCTGTAAGTACAGTTCAAAACATTACTACTTAATAGGAAATACCAACCTCCAGAATTGTTTATAACCTTTAGGCACAATGACAAAAATGTAAATAAAATAGCTAACATATGTACATATTCCAGGCCACTGATGATGCCTTGCAGAAAATAAAGGCGAAACGCGTATGGCACTAAAATTGTGTTTTATTCTGTTGCTGTCAGACGGTCCATAAGTAAAAATTATTAATATACCGCAAGTACTTTCGTATGTGTAAATGGTTTGTTAATTATTAATATACCGCAAGTACTTTCGTATGTGTAAATGGTTTGTTCAGAAGTGTACACAGTGGTTCTAGAGATAACCGCCTGGTAGTCTAACGAAACTAGAATATTTTGCACTGTGATGTGAAACACACTGAAAATAAAAAGGGACATGTGGATCTCCGCGTTTATTTGCCTGTTTTGTTCCGTAACGCGCAAGCCGTGTGATGCTGTGGAGTAGAATACTGTTATTCAGAGTAGGAAGGAATTCAGATACAGCAGTTAGGAATCAAAGCAGCCCGTGTGCTGATAGACGAGAGAGGTGGTTATGTGGTACAGGCGCTGGCAGCTGCGAAGGGCCCCCGACAGCCAGCAGGCAGGGGCGAGGGGCTGGTCACGCTCCGCAGACACCGGACGCCGGCGCTGGGTGCGGCAGGTGCTGGCGTACAGGGCCTGGCCTGCGGGGCCTCCGCACCCACGCACCGGCTGCGAGCCGCGGTCGCTGAACCGTCACGGCGACCGCCTACACTCCTAGACCGGCGTATGCGAGGGTGTTGCATCGCCGCAAACTGTTTTTCGAAATCGCCACCGGCTCTAGACTACCGTAAGTAGCATATCAAGCATTTTCAAATCCTATCACGTGGCTACATACGCCCCCTGACAAAGAAAAGGCGTTTGACACAAAATGGAAGAAGACTTACTTTTTTTGTGTACACCTTGCGGCTCGCCACGAATACCTCTCTCGTGCCAATCCCTTCATTTCGGAGTATCACTTTCTACATACGTCCTCAGTCCTCTTCCTCTACAGCTTTCGCCAGCTGGAGTGGCCGACCGGTTCTAGGCGCTACAGTCTGGAACCGCACGACCACTACGGCCGCAGGTTCGAATCCTGCCTCGGGTATGGATGTGTGTTATATACTTCGGTTAGTTAGGTTTAAGTAGTTCTAAGTTCTAGGGGACTGATGACCTCAGAAGTTAAGTCCCATAATGCTCAGAGCCATTTGAACCATTTTTTCTACAGCTTTCGCCCTCTACAGCTCCCTCTAGTACCATGGAAGTCATTCTCTGATGTCTTAGCGGATATCCTATCAACCTCGTCTGAGTACCAAATCTAAAATTGTTCGATTGTCTTCCGTTCCAGTTTTACAACAGCCCATGTTTCACTACCATACTATGCTGGGCTCCAAATGTATATTCGCAGCGTTTCCTGCTCCAGATTAAGGCCTAGTTTGATCTCTCTTGGCCAGTGATACCCTATATACTAGTCATAGTCTGCTTTTGATGTCCACCTTGCTGCGACCGTCATTGATTACTTTGCAGCCTACATAGCAGAATTTCTTAACTTCTTCTACTTGGTGACCATCAAGCCTGATGTTAGGTTTCTCACTGTTCTCATTCCCGCTCCTTCTCGCTACCTTCGTTTTTCTTCGATTTGCTCTCAGTCCACAGTCTGTACTCATTAGACTGTTTCTTCCACTCAGCTGATCATGTAATTCTTCTTCACTTTCACGCTGGATAACAATGTCATCAGCGAATCTTTGACCTTTCTTCGTTGTACAGATTGAACGGTAGGAACGAAAGACTACATACCTGTCTTACACCCTCATTAATCTGAGCGCTTCTTTCGCGGACTTACACTCTTGTATATATTATTACCCACTTCTCCCTATAGTTTACGCCTATTTTACTGAGAATTTCGAACACCTTGCACCAATTTACATTGTCGAACGCTTTTTCCAGGTAGACAGATCCTATGGACCTGTCTTGATTCTCCTTCAGTCTTGCTTCCATTATTAACCGCAACGTCAGAATTGCCTCTCTAGTGCCTTTGCCTTTTGTAAAGCCAAACTGATGGTCATCTAATGCACCTTCAATTTTCTTTTCCAGTCTACTGTAAATTTTACTGTCAGCAACTTTCATGCATTAGCCGTTAAGCAGATTTTGCGATAATTCTCCCACTTGTCAACTCTTGCAGCCTTCGGGATTGTGTGGATGATATTTTTCCGAGATTCAGAAGGTATGCCACCAGACTCATACATTCTATACGCCCACATGAACAGTTGTCTCGCTGCCACTTTCCGCTATAATTTTTGAAATTCTGAGGGAATGTTATCTACACCTTCTCCCTTATTTGATCTTAATTCCTCTAAAACTCTCTAAAATTCTAGTATTGGATCCCCTATCTCTGCCAAGCCGATTCCTCCTTCTTTTTCTACCACATCAGTCCGTTCATCCCCCTCATAGAGGCCATCTGTGTACTCCTTGCAACTATCCAGTCTCTCCTCTGCGTTTAACAGTGGAATTCCCTTTGCACTCTTAATGTTACCACTCTTGCTTTTAAGTTCATCAAAGGTCATTTTGACTTTCCTATACGCTGAGCCAGTCCTTCCGACAATCATTTCTTTTTCGATTTACTCACATTTTTCATGCAGCTTCCCTGCACTTCCTATTTATTTCATTCCTCAGCGACTTGTATTTCTGTAGCTCTGAATTTTCCTCAACAGTTTTGTACTTCCTTCTTTAATCGATCAACTGAAGTATTTCCTCTGTTACCCACGGGTCCTTCGCAGTTACCTTCTGTTTACCTATGTTTTTCCTTTCCAACTTCTGTGTATACCCTTTTTAGAGATGTCCATTCCTCTTCAACTGTACTGTCTGCTGGGCTATTCCTTATTGCTCCATCTACAGCCTTAGAAAACTTCAAGCGTATCTAAACATTGTTTAGTACCTCTGTGTCTCACTTCTTTGGTTATTGATTCTTCCTGACTAATTTCTTGAACTCCAGTTTTCTCTATCAAAATCGTCTGTGAGGTAAGATCCCCAGATCAGTCCCCGATAGAACATGTGTAGCACCAGTTCAGACGTAAAATCTATCCCAGTGCCAGTACCCAGTATGTAGAGGACCAGTTACAACAGTTGCCGACTACACGACCTCAGGAGAGGCTTTACGGAACCCTTCCCAACCGAATCAGTGCAAGCATCCGTGTCAATGGGCTTGCAACGTCATACTAGTATGACGGCCCAAACTGACAAGTTCTTTATAAATGTGACTCTAAATTATAGTCATCGAAATGACGTTGCCTATCAAGCCAGTAAAGTGAAATGGAGAGAAGATTATGATTTCTGGCCAAATGAGTACTAGGTAATATCTACAGGAGCAGAGAACGCTATAACGGGAGTAGGGTTCGTTATGAATAGGGAGTAGGGAAGAGAGTGTATTGCTATTCGCGCAAGGCATGAGAGAAGAGAAAAACTAATTGAGTTTTGTATTAATTTTCAGCGAATAATAACGAATACTCTGTACAAAAATCACAAAAGTGGGACGTATACATGGAAAAGGCCGCTTTATATGGGAAGATTTAAGTTAGATTGCATTATAATCAGACAAAGATTCAGAAATTAGATATTGGATTGTGAGGGGTACCCAGGATCAGATGCAGACTCGCCATACGAACTGACGATTACCGTTTCGGGGCTAGTGCAGAATCACGAGTAATCGTTGAACACAATACATCCCCATTCATCCTCATTTCCAGTCACGACACCTCTCCAAACGCCGTCTCTGTGGTTGTGGTGGTATCAGCTTACGTATCGGATGAAAATACCGTACTCTGGCCACTGATAGTCCCCAGCCAGTGGTGTGGGATGACACTGACTAATGCAAGGAGTCTGCTACTTGTTCTCGGATGTCAGTCGCTAATGATAAAGGGGCTGCGATGTACTTTGTGCACATTTCGGCGATCCTCCATGTGAGACGTGCTCGTCTGGAAACCTCACGACGAGTATGCCTGTCCACATAGTCACATGCTGTGAAACATCTGGCCACTGTCACATCCGAATGCCGCACAAATCTACATACTGCATACTCGATCATTCAGCCAAATGAAATACCATGATGAGGTTCCTTTCGTACTCTGTCATGTGCTAATAATGCTCTCAGAACGCTGCATCCCCGTGTCCTTTCGACTGATTAGTCAAAATTTGACGCTGATCACGCAACTCGTACATCCTTCCACGCCTGGTTACAACGCTAAACATGAAGCACACTAACACACTCTGGTGGTTATTCTAGTTGTGACAGAGAATTGCAACTCTTACATTACAGCTCTTGCCATTTACATACCCCTCATATGAATACGCGTACGAGGTCACATTGACATCTGTCCATGTCTCCTGGCTCATTCATTATTTTTCGGCATGGATTATCATGATAATCAGTGCGATGTGAATACTGGAACATTGACAAATCACTTTAAGCGTTCAAAAGTGTACAGTTGTGAAACTTCTAAGCAGATTAAAACCGTGTGCCTAACCGGGACTTGAACCTGGACCTTTATGAAGGCGTTCATGGTTGGATAGCTTCGTCGGTAAAACAACTTCCTGCTAAAGGCAAAGTTTTTGTGTTCACGTCTCACCTGGTTTTACCCTGCGAAAATTTTTCAGAATGAAGTACACACCGCTGCAGGATCGAAATGTACTCTTAAGACAATCCCTTTTTTCGAAATATTGTTTCCTAAAGGAGTGGTATTTCCGCAAGGTAAACAGGAAAAGTTGCTATTTGATGCTATTAGAAATGAACCTGAGACGATGTGTCGTGAGTTGTGCCTGAATGACGCAGTCGGTAGGTCAATTTACCTTTAAAGGTAATTGGGGGCCCCTATCACACACACTGTTTTGATTTCGCGGAAAGTTTCAGATTAACGAGAACCTACAGATTAAATATTCCTTTTCCAATGTAAAATGATACTTTTCAGAATACGAAATAAACTGTATCAGTGAGTCAGTATTGTAATCATTCAACTCAAAACAATATGCAGGTAAAACAATTCGTAGTGAATGACATGCAGTAATCGTAGGTAAAGATGCTGGCAGACTTCGGCTAAATGGTAGCACACAGCGAAAATGCAATAAGTCTACAAATGAGATTGCTCACAATATGCTCGTACGGCGCATCCTAGAATAGCCTACTTCTCAAGTGGATCCGACTCTAACCAGATAATGAGCCTAAATGTAACGTAGACAAAAGAGGCTAGTACGTATGGTCACACATTTGTTTGCTCACAGGAAAACTTCTCGGAGATATTGCAAACCCTGCCTGCCGGATGATGGAGGACAGACGCCTTTTATCTAATCAAAGACGTGTATTTTCGTAGTTTAGCAACGTGAGAGATTAGTGCTTTGTAGTTTGTCTGGTGTCTCGAGAGCCTTTTGGTATCTATCTAAAATCTGATTCGGTATTTCAGTGAATTTGCTTGTCATTTGAGAAGAACGGTCACAAAGTCTCACGTGTGTATTATGTGGAAACTTGAGCAACTATATTAATATGATATTGCAGTGACTGTGTTGTTCTCAAATACGAGGCAACGTTACTTCGGACATGCATGCATGTTCGAAAGAAGAGGTACTGCCGCCCCTACAGTCGATGTGAAATATATGAAATGTATTTGCAGTTGCGAATATAGTCAACTATCAGCTGTACAATGGAATGAAGACAATGAAAACTGATAAGCGGGAAATCCCTGTTAGAGTCCGATCCGGCACAAATATTCATTGTTATAATTCCATTATTCAGCTAATGGTTGTCCATATTCACAATTACAAATGCATTTAGTGGAGCTAAATTAAGACTGGACTCACTACTGAGCCTTAAATGATCACCCTCTGGTGTTGTTCGATAAGGTGTGATTTGCGACTGCGACGTGCCACAGAGTATTAAATTTAACTTGTTGCGTTACATTGTTTTGTCATGATCACGTTTGTTGTTCGGTTGTAGGACGAATTGGGCGTGTTTAGTTGCTCTGTGTTTGCCTTAAGTATTCTCGTCATCATTTTTATATTGCTTGCGCTTTTATGGCTCTGAGCACTATGGGACTTAACATCTATGGTCATTAGTCCCCTAGAACTTAGAACTATTTAAACCTAACTAACCTAAGGACATCACACAACACCCAGTCATCACGAGGGAGAGAAAATCCCTGACCCCGCCGGGAATCGAACCCGGGAACCCTGGCGCGGGAAGCGAGAATGCTACTGCACGACCACGAGCTGCGGACTGCGCTTTTATGTTAAAGAGAAGACGTGTCCTGATCTGCGTGTGGCTTGAGGATTGCCGTTGTGTGTTTCAGCAGGTTCTTGGGAACGATATCCTTGTTGGTCGTGTTACGTGAACATTTGGTATACTTTTCCATGATGCTAATTTGAAACACGACCGCATATTCGTCACGTTTCTTTAGGAACTACCGGTGTGTATTCGTTGTCGTGCTCGTTCACTTTCTTCAGTGGCTCTCTTGAGCCCTCATCTGCAAAGTCCTGCAGCGAGGACTGGTCAAATTCGTTAGTGAAAAATTAGTTCAGAGCGCTGGTTAATGCTAAAGCCTACTGCCGTTTGTGGGGATTTATTGTCATTGTTGACCAGGTTAGTGCCTGTTCAGTTATTTGATCAGGCTAGTGTCTGTTTAGTTATTTTATCAGGCTAGTGCCTGTTTATTTATAAGGGGGTTAAGCCTCCTATCTAATCTGAAAACTTTGTTATATCTCCAGCTAGTACCGCCCACTTCAGCCACAATTTACCATAAGTGCCTACCGGCATATTTTAACTGTGTAGTAACACCTAGAAACTGTTATTACTAAATACATCAAAAAATGTTTGGCATCACCTTGGTTCCAAGTGTTCCGGAACCTGTACATAAAATTGGAATGGAGATCAACATAAACATCATTTCCCCCTCTTTATTGCTCATGAAAACCACACATTGTTTGTTGTACCACTATACAGCGAAACCTCCGGAGGTGGTGGTCCAGATTACTGTACACACCGGTATCTCTAATACCCAGTAGAATGTCCTCTTGCATAGATGTATGCCTGTATTCGTCGTGGCATATTTTCCACAAGTTCATCAAGGCACTTTTGGTACAGATTGTCCCACTCCTCAACGGCGATTCGGCGTCGATCCCTCAGAGTGGTTGGTGGGTCACATCACCCATAAGCAGCCCTTTTCAATCTATCCCAGGCATCCAGAATGAGATTTTCACTCTGCAGCGGTCTGTGCGCTGATATGAAACTTCCTGGCATATTAAATCTGTGTGCCGGACCGAGACTCGAACTCGGGACCTTTGCCTTTCGCGGGAAAGTGCTCCAATAACTGAGCTACACAAGCACGACTCACGCCCCGTCCTCACAGCTTTACTTCTGCCAGTATCTCGTCTCCTACCTTCCAAACTTTACAGAAGGTCTCCTGCGAACCCTGCAGAACTAGCACTCCTGAAATAAAGGATATTGCGGAGAAATGGCTTAGCCACAGCCTGGGGGATGTTTCCAGAATGAGATTTTCACTCTGCAGCGGAGTGTCCGCTGGCAGATTAAAACTGTGTGCCGGACCGAGACTCGAACACGGGACCTTTGCCTTTCGCGGGCATATCAGCGGTTTCATGTCAGCGTCATGAGACGAGATACTGGCAGAAGTAAAGCTGTGAGGACGGGGCGTGAGTCGTGCTTGGGTAGCTCAATTGGTGGAGCACTTGCCCGCGAAAGGCAAAGGTCCCGAGTTCGAGTCTCGGTCCGGCACACAGTTTTACTCTGCCAGGAAGTTTCATATCCCAGACATGTTCGATATGGCTCATGTCTGGAAAACATGCTGGCCACACTAGTCGAGCGATGTTGTTATCCTGAAGGAAGCCATTTACAAGATGTGTATGATGGGGGCGTCAATTGTCGTCCATAAAGACGAATGATTCGTCAACATGCTGCCAACGTGGTTGCACTATCGGTCGTTGTACTCGCTCGACACTATGTCTAAGGCGTTCAGCCTGACCGGATTACATCCAAACACGTCTCCGACGATTGTCTCTTTGAAGGTTCATGCGACACACATCGATTAAGAGAATGTGATGCCAAACCTGAGCGGTCCATTCGGCGTGTTGTTGGACCCATCTGTACAGCTCTGCATGGTGTCGTGGTTGCAAAGATGGACCTCGCCATGGACGTCCGGAATGGAGTTGCGCATCATGCAGCCTATTGCACACAGTGTGAGGCGTAACACGACTTCATGTGGCAACACAAAAAAACCTTATTGAACATGGTGGCGTTGCTGTCAGGGTTCCTCCGAGGCGTAATCCTTAGGTAGCAGCCATCCACTGCAGTAGTAGCCCTTGGGCGGCCTCAGAGAGGCATGTCATCGACAGTTCCTGTCACTATCTCTTCCATGTCCGAAAAACATCGCTCTGGTTCACACCGAGACGCCTGGACACTTCCTTTGTTGAGAACCTTTCCTGGCACCAAGTAACAATGCGGATGCGATCGAAACGCGGTATTGAACGTCTAGGCATGGTTGAACTACAGACAACACGAGCCGTTTACTTCTTTCCTGGAGGAACGACTGGAAATCATCGGCTTTTGGACACCCCCCCCCCCCCCACCCCCCGCGTCTATTAGGCGCTCCTGATGCATGGTTGTTTACATCATTGGGCTGGTTTCCTCTGAACAGTCAAAGGGATTGTGTCTGTGATACAATATGCACAGTCAACGTCTATTTTCAGAAGTTCTGGTAACTGGGGTAATGCAAAATATTTTTTTATGTGTGTAAATGGGCACGTGGAAAGGTACATACACTATGTGATCAAAAGTACGCGAACACCTAACTGAAAACGACTAACAAGTTCGTGGTGCCCTCCATCGGTAATGCTGATGACACCTTCCACTCTCGTAGTCAGGTGCTGGGAGGTTTCTTGGGGAATGGCAGCCCGTTCTTCACGGAATGCTGCACTGAGGAGAGGTATCGATGTCGGTCGGTGAGGCCTGGCACGAATTCGGCGTTCGAAAACATCCCAAAGGTGTTCTGTAGGATTCAGGTCAGGACTCTGTGCAGGCCAGTCCACTACAGGGATGTTAATGTCGTGTAACCACTCTGCCACAGGCCGTGCATTATGAACAGGTGCTCGATCGTCCTGAAAGATGCAATCGCCATCCCCGAATTGCTCTTCAACAGTGGGAAGCAAGAAGGTGCTTAAAACATCAATTTAGGCTTGTCCTGTGATAGTGCCACTCAAAACAACAAGTGGTGCAAGCCCACCTTCATGAAAAACACGACCACACCATAGCATCACCGCCACCGAATTTTACTGTTGGCACTCAACACGCTGGCAGATGACGTTCACCGGGCATTCGCCATGCCCACACCGTGCCATCGGGTCCCCACATTGTGTACCGTGATTCGTCACTCCACACAATGTTTTTCACTGTTCAATCGTCCAATTTTTGCGTTCCTTAGACCATGAGGAGCGTCGACTGGAATTTACTGGCGTGATGTGTGGCTTATGAGCAGCAACTCGACCATGAAATCCAAGTTTTCTCACCTCCCGCCTAACTGTCATAGTACTGACAGTGGATCCTGGTACAGTTTAGAATTCCTGTGTGATGTCTGCGTATTAGACATTACGACCCTCTTCAACTGTCGGCGGTCTCTGTCAGTCAACAGACGAGGTCGGCCTGTACGCTTTGGTGCTGTACGTGCTCCTTCACGTTTCCACTTAACTATCAGATGAGCAACAGTAGGCCTAGGGATGTTTAGGAGTGTGGAAATATTGCGCACAGACGTATGACACAAGTGACACCCAATCACCTGTCCAAGTTCGAAGTCCGTGAGTTCCTCGGAGCGTCCCATTCTGCCCTCTCACGGTGTCTAATGAGTACTGAGGTTGCTGATATGCAGTACCTGGCAGTAAGAGGCAGCATATTGCACCTAATATGGAAAACATATGTTTCTAGGGGTGTCCGGATATTTTTGATCACGTAGTGTTCATTCCCTATCGTGATTGCTAGTTTTCGAACCACTGTGCGCGTTGCTATAACGTTTAATGTCACTGAATGCCATTCTGATTTACTTTCCGGATAATGCTCAACTGAATGTTTTGGTGTGAGTTTAAGTGTCGTCAACCAGAGGCGTTGTAGCGTGAAGTCTGGTCAAGTTGTTCACTAAGATCTCTGTTTCGGAGTGAGAGTGCTTCCGTCTCCCACTTAAGCTGAGCAGCGCGTTACTATCGGAACAACCCTTATTGAAATGGGCGCGTTCTTACATCTGGCGCCCACCACATTGCAAGGGCTTGGCCATTCCAAAGTCGCGTCGAATCTGAAGATTCTGTTTTCATGAAATTTTAGTTGAAAAACTAAATAAAGAATGGCAAAATGAACGTGTGCAACCCAACCACCCTGTCGCTACAACCATTAGCCACGTTGCCGTTTGTGATGACCCTAAAGATGGAGTCTGCTTCATTATGTTACGTGAAGAAGGCTTGACAAGCAGGGGAGTTTCTCGACGTGTGCACTGTAGTCAAAGTGATGTGGGGCCATAATGTATTCGGTTCCAAATGACAGGAAGTACAGTACTGAGGACTTATACCGCACAGACTATCCACGTTAGACAGCTGCACCGGATGATCGATACCTACGACTTTTACGTCACACGAATAATAGTTAGAGTGTTCCAGAACTGGAATGGTGGTGGTGGTGGTTAGTGTTTAACGTTCCGTCGACAACGTGGTCATTAGAGACGGAGCGCAAGATCGGGTTAGAGAAGGATTGGGAAGGAAATCGGCCGTGCCCTTTCAAAGGAACCATCCCGGCATTTGCCTGAAACGCTTTAGGGAAATCACGGAAAACCTAAATCAGGATGGCCGGAGACGGGATTGAACCGTCGTCCTCCCGAATGCGAGTCCAGTATGCTAACCACTGCGCCACCTCGCTCGGTGAACTGGAATGACAATTTCACTCTGCAGCGGAGTGTGCGCTGATATGAAACTTCCTGACAGATTAAAACTGTGTGCTGCACCGAGACTCGAACTCTGGACCTTTGTCTTTCGCGGCCAAGTGCTCTTCCAAACTTTACAGAAGCTCTCCTGCGAACCTTTTGTAAGGTTTGGAAGGTAGGAGACGAGGTACTGGCAGACGTAAAGCTGTGAGGAGGGGGCGTGAGTCGTGCTTGGGTAGCTCAGTTGGTAAAGCACTTTCCCGCCAAAGGCAAAGGTCCCGAGTTCGAGTCTCCTTCCAGCACACAGTTTTAATCTTCCAGGAAGTTTCTGCTCCAGAACTGAAATAAGCATTCGAAGACGCCACGGGATATGATGTATTGCATCAAACTTTTAGGACTGATATAATTATACGAATGTTCGCTCTCGACGAACATAGAGAACATCAAGTTGTACATCACAGAATTGCAGATGGGTTACAGATGGGCAAGAAAACTGAATAACAGTACAAAAAGAAACAGTACTTACACGTTACATATAAAATAAATATCAAGTTGTAAAGCTTTATTCACAATTATAAAGTGGAATGCGTGGAAAGCAAGCCACTACGGGCTGCTCGGCACGTCGAGCTGCAGGCAGCATCAGACTGAGGCGCCCGCGTAAACAGCTGCGGGCAGGTGAACATTTCACCTTAGATTTTTTTAACGAGAATAATATTTCCATACTGCATGAGGATCCGACTCCAGAAGTACAAAAAGAAGTCAGGTCAGCTATCAATAACGCAAAATTTCGATCAAACGTTTTCAGAAGAAAATGCTTATCAACATGAACCCTCAGCCCCTATAAATTGAATCTAAATTTAAAATTCACGAACCTAACCATCAGATACGATCGATTTCTAATAGTATGAATAGCGCGTCCCATTATTTAGCCAAATTTCTGCATGAAACTCTGAAAAAGTCATTCTTCTTCCAGAACAATCATTCCATCCCCGATAGTCACGCATTAGTCCATAAAATAAAAGATTTATAATGCAGTTCAGATACCAAGTTGTTTTCATTAGACATCAAAAATCTTTATACTAACGTTCCCGTACAAGAATCGCTTACGATCGTAGAAAAAAATATACTTCATTTCAAAAAAGATCTTTCAGATGAACACATCCTTCAGATGAACAGTTCATGAATCTGATTATAGTCGTAAACAAATACAACTATTTTGAATTTAATAGACAATTTTTGCGGCAATCCGACGGTCTCGCTATTGGAAATCCGTTAGCTGGGATTCTTGCTGACATTTTCATTGACTCTCTGGGAGAAAAGCTTTTTAATTGTTTTTCAGCTGCAGCACTAGACATTTTCTCCTATTTCAGATACGTTGATGATATTTTAATCACCCACAAGGGACCTGCTGAAGGCATTGACCGTATTTTCAATCTCTTTAATGAACTTCATGAGAAAACATCTTTAAGCATGGAACTCGTAAACGAGGTCCACCAATTAAACTTTCTTCACTTGACGCTTACAGTAGAAGAAAATAAAATCTCATTCAATGTTTTTCGTACCAGCGTCTTCAATGCACCCACAATTTCATAACCCACAGTTTCATAAAACGCTATCTTTCACTCTGCTATTCTATCATTGAATCTGACCCAAAAAAGTATTTTTCTATTTCTTTCTTGAGACCCATATCCTATGAGATTCAACGCCTTCTTCGTAATAAATACAACTGTAACGACGCCTCTTCTACCAATAATAATTTGAAATAAAACTTCATTCATAATTTAAAATCGACCCGTTCCCCTTTGGAAAATTCTGGCGTCTGTAGGGTTTTCTGCAACACCTG
The DNA here is from genome assembly GCF_023864275.1 of Schistocerca cancellata. Classification (NCBI taxonomy): domain Eukaryota; kingdom Metazoa; phylum Arthropoda; class Insecta; order Orthoptera; family Acrididae; genus Schistocerca; species Schistocerca cancellata. The sequence goes on from NC_064634.1 coordinate 211,569,958, forward strand.
CTCTTCTTACTACAAGGGACAAACAGGACGTGCCTTTAAATACAGATATAAAGAACATATTTTAAGAAAAAATGGCACCAGCACCCGAAATCCGTCTTTTGCCGACCACCTTCTAATGACAGGTTACGCGCCTAAAGCTGTTAACGCTATCAACATTTTGCACACCGAGAAGAATCAGAAATTTTTAAACGTCTTCCTCGAAATGATGGCCTCATTCTCAATGAGCAGCTACAATTACGTAATAAAAACTTCTTCAACGGTATAAAGCCATTACTTGATATTTGAAGGGCTTCCTTGTGCAGTTACCGAAATGTTTCTTCCATCTAAGTCAACTCATAAATTTTTGTTTATTAAATGGTTTATATTGGCTGCATTTCATGTTATATCGTTTTTCTACAGGCTGCGTCATTCAGCCTTCTTTGTATTTTCTATAATGGTGTTTTCATCCTTTAAATTGAAATTTGTGGTAAGGTCTTATGGCAACAAACTGCCGAGGTTATCGGACCCTAAGCGTACACACTCTTTCACACTACTTAATCTAACTTAAACTGCACACACACACCCATGCCGGGGGGAGGACTGGAACCTCCGACGGGGGAAGCCGCACGGACCGTGACTTGGCGCCCTAGAATGCGCGGTTACCCCGCGCGGCTTTCACCCTTTTAACTGTACATGTCATCTGCTGCTGTCAACCAAAATAGTGCCTTTTACGTCATTTACTAACTAACGTTCGATTGCCAAGTTCTTGACAGCATTATTACGCCCGTATGTGGGCCGGTCGTATTCGTATATCAAGACATCGGCACATTTTAACAGTAAATTAAATGGCATAGTGGTACAGCCAAAGTTTTCCTGCCATTCATTAGAGATGTGACTGACCGCATAGGGACAATCTTGAGAAAGCGGAAGATCGCCATAATTCACACACCCACATGTAAGATACAAGATCACCTGAAATCGGCGAAGGATGTTCGCAAATCGCTCGAAAAATGTGTTCCAATGTGTGTTAATTACTAAGGGACCAAATTGCTGAGGTCTTCGGTCCCTAGACTTACACACTACTTAAACTAACTTAAAGTAACTTATGCTAACAAGGGAACCTCCCCATCGCACCCCCTTAGATTTAGTTATAATTTGGCACAGTGGATAGGCCTTGAAAACCTGAACACAGATCAATCGAGAAAACAGGAAGAAGTTGTGTGGAACTATGACAAAATAAGCAAAATATACAAACTGAGTAGTTCATGGGCAACATAGGTAACATCAAGGATTGTGTGTGCACAGGAGCGCTGTGGTCCCGTGGTTAGCAAGAACAGCTGCGGAACCACAGGTCCTTGGTTAAAGTCTTTCCTCCAGTAAAAAGTTTCAATTTTTATTTTCAGACAATTATCAGAGTTCAGGCACTCACACATAATGAAATTCGCTCTCCAAAATTCCAGGACATGTTCAGGTTTGCTTGGACATATGCAGGATTTGACCGTCAACACACGGAAAAATTTGAAAACGTTAAAAACATATGTTTTGACAGAGCACAGAGAAAACTGTACGATTGTGAAACTGTTGCATTCATTTGTTGCAGTTTATGTGACACACTCTTATGTTTTCACCACTTTTTTGGGAGTGATTATCACATCCACAAGAAAACCTAAATCGGGCAAGGTAGAAAAATCTTTTTACCCATTCGCCAAGTGTGCAAGTTAGGTGGGTCGACAACATATTCCTGTCATGTGACGCACATGCCGTAACCAGTGTCGTATAGAATATATCAGACGTGTTTTCCTGGATCAAATGTTTTCGGTTCCCATTGGAGAGGCACGTCCTTTCGTCTACTAATCGCACGGTTTTGCGGTGCGGTCGCAAAACACAGACACTAAACTTATTACAGTGAACAGAGACGTCAATGAACGAACGGACAGAAAATAACTTGCAAAAATAAAGTAATTGATCTTCTCACTCGTGGGTAGACTTGAACCAAGGACCTCTCGCTCCGCAGCTGCTCACGCTAACCACGAGACCACGGCGCTCCCGTACCCACATCTCCTTGATAGTGAATATGTTGCCCATGGACTACTCAGCTTGTATATTTTGCTTATTTTTTCATAGTTCCACACAACTTCTTCCTGTTTTCTCGACTGATCTGTGTTCAGTTTTTTAAGGCCTATCCTCTGTGCCAAATTATAACTAAATCTGAGGGGGGTGCGATGGGGAGGTTCCCTTGTAAGAACAACACTCACACCCATGTCCGAGGTAGGAGTCGAACCTCCGGCGGGAGGGGCCGCGCAGTCAGTGAATGGCGCCTCTAACCACGCGGCTACTCCGCACGGCCCGCTGGAAAAAGCGGGAACTTATAGTACTCCGTGCAGTTGTGACGATATGTATGTGGGTACTACGGAAAGAACTGTCAAAAAACGACTCGATAAGCACAAGAGCAGTTGCAGAAGAGAGGAGATCGACAGATCAGCTGTTTACAGAAACGGGACTACAACATTCATTTTGTCCGAACTCAGTTACCGGCAGCCACAAAAGCACACCACAAAAGGCTATACAGAGCGGCCATAAAGATTGCGAAACACCACAGAAATTTTAATAGGAAGCAGGAGGGTGCGGAATTGAATGAAATTTGGATTCCGGTGCTGAGGAACATGTGTACCAGTCTTCCACCAAGGGATGATAGTAACAGCGGACGACAGCAGTCGGCAACGGTCAGTTGCGCTCGCGTACTCAAAGCTTGTGACGTCACGCCATTGCGCGGATGCTCGCGGAAGCGGAATTTTGCTTTAGTCAGTAGTGAGCCAGGGTGTGGATTGTCCATTCAACAAAGCTACAATCCCCTTTGAAAATGTCCTTCACAGATAGGGAAGATAGGGACTCCATAATAAAGGAAGCGGCCGAGATTCGTTTAAACAACAATAATTTCACCAGAGAGACCAACGGTACACACTCAGAACGGCATGGGGGCGGGCGTTGGACATTGAAAGAAAGCAGAGACAGATGCGCGACGCGGGAGCGGCAGTTCCAAATGTGACTCCTGCCCCTGGCTCCATCTGACGTCACCGGTGCTGCCACGGGCTCCGCGAGCTGCCTGGGTCGACATGACGCGCGCGCGCGACATGGGGTCTATCTGATTGACCGCTGATGATGTCCTTATGCCTATATAAGCGAGGAACCGTAGCAGCCCCGGCAGTCATCGAAAGCGGGGGCTTTCCCCGCTGTCAGTCGAAATCGAACCGCGATTCAATAATGAGCTGATGACACGAAAATAGCTGTTTCCATATCTCATACTCCATATATACAGGGCATTTGCATCAAGCGTCTAGGGCGATAGATCACCTTACTAGTGACAACTTTTGTTAGACGTAAAATGTTCATTGAGGCTTTCGGGCAGCGCTAGCCGTCGCCTAGTATTCATGAGTCCAAAAAATGGTTCAAATGGCTCTGAGCACTATGAGACTTAACATCTTAGATCATCAGTCCCCTAGAACTTAGAACTACTTAAACCTAACTACATCACACAACACCCAGCCATCACGAGGCAGAGAAAATCCCTGACCCCGCCGGGAATCGAACCCGGGAACTCGGGCGTGGAAAGCGAGAACGCTACCGCACGACCACGAGGTGCGGGCTATTCATGACTCCCTGGAGGACAACATTAGCAGGGTCCGTAAACTAGGCTTGCTGCATCCATCTATGGGCAAACTGAAACAGGTAACTATTTCGAAACAAATGAAACAGTAAAATGTAATGTTTCGATATGCTGTTTCGAAACAGTGAAACCGTTTGTGTTTTGTAATCGAATAGACCTACACATTTTATCATCTTGAATGTCTACTGTATAAGTATGTCCATATAAACACAAATGAGGTGCGACAGCGCTAATCATATCGCAGAAAGTATGAAACTTTCACTTAGGTTTCTTGGCAGTTTCATATTTCCTGCAGCAAATGCACTGCTTTTGCGTCGTGTGGCTTCCATACTTTTCAATTGGCTGAGGACAGAGTTTGTATGTTTGACATAATGGATTTTGCCAAACTCGTTTCCCTGTATTCTAGCTCTTAATTTTGATAGGTTTCATGAGTGAAAATCCGTATGTGCTCTTGAAAAGGCATATCATGAGATGTAGTTTATTGAGATAGCATTCTGGGAAGCGAGGCACTGAATTAACATTCATGAGTGTGCCACGAACACTTTTCTTAGTCAAATTTTACGTTTTTTTGTCGCACAGAGCAGGCCTGCAAAGTTCCTGATGCACGCAGATAAAAAATTATCATAACAGACTGGAGCATATAACGCAATGGTCAAGTATGGAAGTTTTTCATCAAAAATTCACAAGTCAGCTGAATACAGCTCTTAATATGTACACTTGATAGAACCGGAAAACATGTTAAAATATTTCAAGGTAACTGAAATGCTGAGATCGGTATGTTTCCTTGTAGTATAGAATCCAGACTAAAATTTAAAACAATTCATACAGTGCAATGCCCTTGTGATACCTACATCATGGCAGATCTGGCTCTACACCACTTACAGTTCTTGCTAAAGAAGTTTGTCTGATGTACAGTCACATGGAGATCACTCAAGTACTCACAACAAGCAGATATATTTTCATTTTATTGTAAACTTTGCCAGGAAATCAGGGATGAAGTTAAGTTGCTATTGGAATGAAATCTTTATCACAGTATCCGAAAGACAAAAACAAAAGTATCAAAGTACCATTCTTGAACTGCCTGAGAATTATTTATGATACACAAGTATTAAGACACCTATATTGTGTAATAAACAAAAATAGGACATTTATAAAAATACATGCACAAACATATCCAGACATAAATCAGATGATTATTCTCAAGCACACAAATAAACGTACTGGTCAACAAAAAAGTGTCTCCTGTGTGCGACAAATTTGAGAAATATGTTCTTGTAAGGTAGCTACATGTAGGATTTAGTGGACTAAGCAAAATACAGTCGGGTACAAATTCAGTGCACATTGTCAAGAGAAGAACAAAATCAACTGAAATTTTACTGTTTCATTTCTGAGTAGATCTGCTGTACCTATTCTAAGTTTTAGTTTAGAAATATCATTTTTGATACTTTTACGCTTGAAGAATGGGACCGTCTGTCTGTTAGTGTTTGCTCTTGCTTTGAAAATATGCGCTCATATTAGAACAGAGATGGCCATAATACAAAGATGTCGTTTCATTATTACAACAGAGGAAACAACACATGGTTTTCTTTCCACCACAGCAATGGATACTGTGATCTGGCATCTTCTTATATTTATCAAGCTCGACAATACTTGCAGCACGTGGATTGTCTAGACTTTGGATCAACTCGCCTACAGCTTGGTCAAAATCTTGCCAAATGTTGCGAGTGGTAGAGTTGAATGTCCTCACCTCAAATGGTCTTGCTGGTAGTGGATTGTCTGTAGAACACCATTTGCATCATCACTGCCTTCACCATATTAGGTGTATTATCTGTAGTGCAAGCTATAATTTTATTGGTAACACTCCAAGTGGAAGTCACATTTTGTAATTCAATGGAAATATTTTCAGCTGTATGCTTGTTATTGAATTTTAAACTAGATAACAAATATAACTTCAGATTGCAGTTTTCTTCAATGAAGTGAACAGTCACTGCAATATAATTGTTATTTTTCACAGATGTCTATCAAGCAGTCGTAATGCAGATGGAGGATGCAGCTTGCACTGCAGATCTTTCTCATATTAGTGTGTTGTCGAACACTTGAGAGATTAAGCGTTTGGAGACGGTTTCTCTACAGGGATGTACACAGTTTTCATTTAATAAATAAGTCATTTTTCTAAACACTACACTCTCAGTTACATTAAACGGCAGATATTCTTTAACAAGTCTTAAAATCTGTTCGTCTGTGATGGCTCACTTGGATGAAGGCACTGATCTTGGTGCGAATCCAGTAATCTTTGTTTGTCTACCGCACCTACCCAGAACTGAAACGGCAGATTCCTGAACAATTGCTGTGGAAGTTGAACTGACTTCGTCACTGCCCAGATTCATAAAAACTGATTTCAAACGAGTTTCACTTAAATTAACTGTTGGATGCTTATGTCGCAAATGTCTGTTTAAGCAAGAGGTTGAACTACTTTTAAACGACAACACTGCCGAGCACAAGTTACACTTAATTTCCTCAGGATTCATCTTCATTAAATAATCCCACATCGTGCTTCGTAACGCCATAGCTGAAGACAGAAGAACCTCCACGAATGGAGATAGGAGCAAACTGCAGAAACAACGGCTACGCCGCTGGGAATCCCACATTCTATTAGTATGGGTGAGATACCCTTCCTGCTAATTTCCATGCACACAAAAGGAATCATTGTGGATAACAGGCACAGTGACTGTAGACTCACAAATAACGCCAAGTAACTCGAATAAATAACAAAATATATGAGAAAAAAATTTTTCCTTTGAACGTGTTTCGAACCAGTACTATAAATTCATCATGCTTCCTAGACCTTCTCGTTCAGCATTACACTATCAGTGATACGTCAAACAGATTTCTTGCAATCATACCTACATCAAATTTATGTATATGTCTAATAACTGTCACTCTACGCCTTTTTTTCCAAGATAATGTAGGCTTACTTGCGTTTCTTAGTATGATTACTGTACATGAACAGAGAAGCGTATGTTATAAAAAATGTGTAATTTAACTGAATGATTTTCATACGTTTATTATTTTGGATAGTGTGCGTTATTTTATTGTTTGTTTAATTTTCATAAAGCAGATGTTACGCCATTTCGGAATAGGGCAGTCAGCTACAAAACGAAGCTGTATTTTAGGAAAACTTAAGCTTCATGCTATTGCTTGTCAAAAGATTTCGAAGTATTGAAAGTTTTTCATGAAGTGGTATGTTAAATGTGTTTCAGTACCTGTGCCGAGCCCGAATCTCGTCCGACACAGAGCTGAATGAAACATCACTGTTTCGATACAGTTAGTCCGTTCCATGCGCAGGTGGACTGAAACAGTCTTATTTTGAAACAACGATACAGTTTGTGTGTCTGGCTCGAGATCGAATCTGGTTCGGTTATCCGAGAGAGGGGCGGAATGAAACACCACTGTTTCGAAACAGTGAACCTTAACCGTTCCGAAACACTGAAACAGTTCCACGTATCGATACACTGTACCGAAACATAGAAACAGTGGCCAAGTCTACAGTAAACTGACAGTGATTTAAAACAAGATAACTCTCTAAGCGGACGAAAATATTTTACAGAATTATTTGGCTGGGCTTACCCATTTCAATTGGACTGTAGCCAACACACAAGGCATATGCAGACTGCAGGGTGAACATTTTGTCTTTAACAAAATATAGTCCCCGTGGCGGGGGCGTGAGAAGAGGGAGGAGGTTATGTATCTTGATTCAACAGGCAATAACATTCGTTCTAGGATACAACGATGCCCTAGTGACGATGCGTTCTGTTGGACAACTTCATACATATTAACGGAGTCGCACTGTCAGCCTGCGTGAAGATGGATGAACGTATCGATGAATTGCTGCACAGTTTGGGCACATTGTATTGGTGATGTGTCGCTGCTTTCTGCCTTGGTCTGCGCTACGTTCCTACACCCATACGCAAGGTTCTGGAAGTCCGCGTAGACACAATTCAAGATCTAGGGTAGAAATCCGGGCATATGTTGCACCGGCTGACTACAAGGAACCGTTGGTAATCGCTTGCTTATAGTAGAACTAAGATCAAGTGTGCGTCTGGCCACACTGCCACTAAAACCACGGCACTGCCAAGCTTGGCTACTCGGGTGTTGATAAAGAGTCTACTGGAGAGCGCAATGGAGAATGGCTCTCTGTGGTCTTCAGCGATGAGAGTGGGTTCTGTCTGCATGTGAGTGACAGACGTACACGTGTACGGCGCATACCTGGCGAACAGCATATTTCGGAGAGCATTCGCCCAAGACACACAGGTCCATCCGCTGGCGTCGAGGTGTGGAGTCATCAGTTACAAGTCGTGGTCACATTTGACGTTTCTGCAGCGTAAAGAAACTAGTGCCTGCTGCATTCCGCAGGTCGTTATCCCCAAGCTACCGCCATCTCCTCAACCGGACTTACGGCTGCTCCGACTCCAAGTGCTTTTCGTGATGTGCACGGACGTCCCTGGCCACCAAGATCTCCATATCTCTCGACAATTGGATAGATAGGGGACATAATGACGCGGGAAGTTGTTAGTTCTTCAGAGTTAGCAATAAAAACTGTCGAATTGCAACAAAAGGCACAAGATTCCCGAGATAATCCCATACCATTCGTCATCTTTATGTTCTTTTCCATACCAGAATGCTGCCAGAGGGGGCTACTCTGTGTATCGACGCGACTGCGCGGGCACTCTTTACTGTGACATACGTGGTTCATCAGGTCTGAGTTTGTTACTATATTTTCCTACAACGATGAACTGGCGGTCACATCACTTGTCAATAGAATAAACTTGTGATTGAAAGTACTGGATTTTTCCCAGCGATGTGTATGATGAGCCAAAGATTTAGAAGCCGTTTCTTAATAGCATTTTAGTTACATGACGTATTACAAAATGTGTTCCTGTAGGCAGTACACGATGTGTAAGGCTTTATATATCAAATTTTAAACGTGCGAGCTCGTATTTGTGTTGTAAGTAGGCTGTTTAGGTTTTTATGTTGGTAACGCCACGTATCACTCTGTATGAAAATCACGGACTGTGCTGTGTGAAGTCTGTGGCTGGTTTGCGTTTTCGGAATTTTTGCTATTGTAGTGTTGGACATTTGGATGTGAACAAAGCATAGTGTTGTGCAGTTGGAGATGAGCTGCCAGCAGTGGTGGATGTGGGAAGATTTTTGTGAGGTAAGTGGTTCATGAAAGGTTTAGGTTATTGTTAGTCAGGGCCATTCTTTTGTAGGGATTATTGAAAGTCAGACTGCGTTGCACTAAAAGTATTGTGTGTCAGTTTAGTGTTGGCCAGAATAAGTAAAGACAGAAATGTCTGAGTACGTTCAGTTCTGCTCAGCTGTTTGAAAATCAAATAACGTAGGAGGTTTATCAGCACAGTAATTCATTTATTTTTCTAAGGGGATGTTTCAGTGTGTGTGTGTGTGTGTGTGTGTGTGTGTGTGTGTGCGTGTATGTCTATGTATAGCGCTAAATAGTTTTTAACTCTGACACGTGTCAACGACGCAACTGTATTATAAAACGGCATAGGCCGTAACTGGCGACTAACGTAACGTACTACCTGTACATGATATAATAAAGGTAATCTTGTGTAAAGAATTTGTCAGCCTGCGGTGGATATTTAAAACTGTTTCATCATTCAGAGACTGCGCCCAAGCTGTGGACCCACACATGAGGAAACTAATGGAATCTATTTTGCTTCACAGGTAATCCATCCTGTGGACTATAACACTAGCATATGTTTCAGTAGATGTACATTGTAACTAGAAAGTTGGAAACAAGTGCCAGTGTTCTACCCTGTAATGTGAAACACGTATTACCTTGTAGCAGCGATCATTAATGCACGTGAAAACGAGATTAATGGAATCTTTCTTGTGTGTGAAATAAATAAATAAATGAAACATCAACACCTGACACCACTAATTGTGCAGCAAATTTAGGAGAAGCGGTGGTATTCAGTAACTGCGATCCGTACTATACAAAATATCGTGAAATAAAGTACAGATCCTTCTGCAACTACTCGAGGGGATTCGTGTAAGGCGCCTAAGCTAGTTTTTTTAGAAGACGCAGTTCCTTTTTTATGCGAGCGGAGATATATTTCCCATTTAGTACACTACACAAATATGAAGCCCTTACATGCTAGAAACTCTCGTCTGAAGTGGTTTTACTACGTGACTCAATGTTACAACTAAAAAAACTCTATCACATACACACTCACACACACACACACACACACACACACACACACACACACTAACACTCCGTCCGAACAAGCCTCGGGAGTCCCAACGTTACCGACCGGCAGCCGTGTCGTCCTCAACCGAAAGGCTTCATTGTATGCGGATATGGACGGGCACGTGGTCAGCACAGGGCTCTCCGGCATTGTCAGCTTTACGTGACAGGAGCCACTATTTGTTAATCAAACAGCTCCTCAACTGGCCGAAAAAATATATCGTCACTGAGGAAATAATCCCTTACGCGACAGCGTACAGTATATTAGCATATTATAGCATACACTAAACACAGTCTATGTAAAATTACTACAGACAAGCAGAAATTATGTTTATTTATTGAAGCAGTGCTCAGAATGTGATAAATAACTCACTTCCATCCGATACTAAAACACACTGGAGGCCTGCTAAAACGACAGCACATGTTGTGAAATGCACTCTACAATCATTCATGACAAGTTTATTTAACTGTCTGAGACAGGAAAAAAATTAAAGTAGAATTGGCATATATGCCACACAAAAATAGAGGAGGATAACGTCAAAAACTTTTTCAGATTTTGCTCCTTCAACTAGAGTTTTAAGAGTGATACTTTATTAGAATTTTTTCTCAAAAAATTGGGAAATGCTGGGATAAATTCATTGAAAGGACACGACCCATTTCCCCACCCATACTGACTATCGCAGAGCGCTGTATTTATGTACGGTGACAGAAGCCTTAGTCGATTAAAACTGTGTACTTATGCACAACAATCAAACTCTCGGGTTCCATGGAAGAAGTGGCGTGTTTACCCCACAATCATTCTGTAAAGTTACGTGTGTTTGTTACACATTTAACTGCTTTACGTTCAAATTAGTAGTCCTAATTAATTTTCACCTCGATCCGAAATTAGGTGAGCTCGCTCAAATTTCCATACTTCTTAATGATAGTCTCACGGTGCTATTATACTTCTACCAGCCTCAATTTCATCCATTAATCGTCTCGGTCGTCCTCTCTGTTTCTTCCCACCATCAATCTTTTCCAATCAGAACAGTGAACTTGGATGAATCACAAAGATTGTAGCTAACCATATTGATTTCCTAGCAGTGAATTCTGAGACTCCTTGTTACTTCTACTTTTTGCGGCACTTCATTTTACCCGTCTCTGGAATATGCAACACCATACTCCATGACCACACTTCTAAGGTTTGTATTCTTTTCCATCTACCTAATCATCCAAGATTCTGCTCCATAAAGGCTTATGTTTCAAATATATCTATTTAATAATCACTACCCGGTAGTCAAGGAGACCCTGTTTGACGGCAGTTGTGTTCTTTTCCTGATTAGCGATTCTTTTAACAGGGGTATTCTAACATCCATTTTACTTCTGCTGTCCGCTGTGATACAACATTCGAATTTCCTGTGCCAGCCTTCGTCTTGAAGGTACCCTGACATCGGTTTTGCCTTCCTTGTATACTTCATTATCTTTGTTTATCTTACGTTGATATTCACCTGACACTTCTCGTCTGTGATTATATTTTTGGTTAAGAACCTGTATAACTCGTCCTCAATTCGGTCCAATAAGGCAACCCAATAAGGCAATATCGTCTACAAAACTGATCGTTGTGAACCATTCATCTTTAATTCTTACCCAATTACAAGCGGATTCTGAGAATTCATTCAGTGTATTCATTATGCACAAATTAAATAATGATATCCAATTTTTCTTAAGACAAGGAAGAAAGAGCAGAGTTTAACATCTCGTCGTTTTCGACATCAGAGACGGATCTTACTTTCTTCCTATTTTGAGTCTGTCTTAAAACAGGTGGAAAGCCTCTTCTTCATATAATTCTTAAAATTAGAATTTCACTTCAGGAAAGCCAGTTGCTCCATGAGAAAGCGAAGCAATTAAAGCGACTAAAACCATGATGACATCTATGAAATTTGAGCTATAGCTCCAAATAATTGTCACCTTTAATGAGAAAAATAGCAGGCGTAAATAGTGAACGGAAAAGTGCATTTTTACGAAAATATTGATATTTTTAGTACGTATTCCTCCCAATCACTTTACCGTTTCGAAAAAATTAAATAGTTCGTTTATTTCCATTTCAAATCCTTCTGTGTAAAGGATTCAAGGAAGCATTTGCTTCCCTAGGCAGAGAAGCAGTAGATAAAATAATTATATAATTTAGTTATCGAGTAAGGTTAGCAAACAATTCATGAAATTATAGAAAAACTGTACCTAAAGCGAAATTTATGGGACGAATCTCTGCCATTAGAAAGAAAAGTTCGTGTTAGACAAGGCAACAATTTATGATCTTTTACTTTTTAGATACAGTTATAAGTAACTGAAATTTGAAGCTACAAAATCAACATAATGCACCAATAATTCTGTGAAGGGGATCAAATTAAATTAAAATCCCAGGGTTTTTCATATTACTTGACAATGTTTTCAGGAAACTTTCAGAAGCAATTACTCTAATAAACGTTCTCGAAAAGAAGCGCTATAGAATTGGTCTTACAGACTCAGCTAAGAAAGCTAAACTAATTACCAATGTAAAAATGTACACCAAATACATAAAAACAAAAATAATAAATTAGAGTAACTTAGTAAATTTAAATGTCTTGGAGAAACCACTCAGCAGACTGGACTAAATTGGCAATAGGTGTAAGGTTTAGTAAAACGGAAGGAGAATATTATTTACCAAAATTATATAAATCAAGTTATATATTTCTGTTAATACAAAACCAGTTTACTATACGACTGTGGTACGACCACAATCTTCATATATATGTTAATGCTTAACAATGAACTGCAAGCTGAACAGAATATTCAGGATAAATGAATTAGTAGAAAAATTAATGTTTGCAATACGAAATACAAGTGGTTGGAAAATGAGAACTACTGAGGAGATCTACCGAAATGTACTGAAATTGTAAGAAGTAATGAGAATGTGAAGTTTAATCTTCTTAGGACATTTCTACAGCCGGCCGGGGTGGCCGAACGATTCTAGGCGCTCCAGTATGGACCCGTGCGACCGCTACAGTCACAGGTTCAAATCCTTCCTCGGGCAAGGATGTGTGTCATGTCCTTAGGTTAGTTAGGTTTAAGTATTTCTAAGTTCTAGGGGACTGATGACCTCAGCAGTTAAGTCCCAGAGTGCTCAGAGCCATTTGAACCATTTTTGAGCATCTCTACAAATGAAGAAGAACAAGCTAACGATAAGAATATTTGTGAATTCTGGAAAAGGAAGTCAACGGTAGCATGGTTTATAGATATAAGAAAAGAGCTAGAAAAGAGTAATTTGAAAGAAGTGTATATAAAAGAGTGAAATTTTTATTAGAATGTTTCAAGGCAAGTTTTAAGCCAGATAAAAATAAATCAGGAGCAACATGCAGAGAAGAAAAGAGAGTAAAGGGGGGTGGGGGTAGGAGTGGGAGAAAATGACGGACATTAATTGGTTATGTCCTCCTATTTAAAGAATAAAAAAACAAAGGGCATTAACATAACTTAAAACAGCCAAAGACTATTTTCTTATCAACACAGAAAAAAATTGAAATGATTTGAAAAATGTGCAATTGTCTCAAGTTTACCTAGCACTCTTCTGTTCCGTTAACAGACCTACATAGGTTAGGCTAACCTAATCATCTAGAGACTGTTCTGAATCATGAATGTGGAATGCATTAAACACTTTGTAACCTCCCCGCAAAATTTAAAATTGTAATTAAAATATTTATTACGGATAGTGATTCTAATTTTTGTGTGACCTCAGAACAAAACTGGTTCCCATTTATAATCTTCGTGCACAAATGCATTCACATTTAATGTACCCACAAAATTCTTTTCTCATTTAATGTGAGCTACAAACAGAAAAATTCCTAAACCTCATAATAAAAAAATAAATTCAGTAACCTGGTAAAATTTGGACGACAGCAGTGTTGCGTCGTGGCCCTGTAAGATCATTCTGAATAAAAAGCAAAAATTCTTACCTCAATAAAAACGGCGAATATATCTGCTCTTACTTAACATTTTTCTAGCACAGCTCCGTGCAATGCTGGCCTATACATTTGTGATTTGTGAAAGGAAGCAACTGATTTTTTCTTTGAAATGAATGCTTTTAAAAAAAAAATTACTTTATATTACCAAAATTATTATTAGGACATTTTTAAAACATTTGGATGACAGTTCAGATACATTACTAGATATGTGCGACGCTGTTTCTTTACCTTATACAATAATACTCCATCCTCAGATTCCCGACCAGAGGAGACTGCAGACAAGTGCAGACCACCTCAGACAAGCGACAAGCAACAACTAACTGCTACAGTTACACAGTTCGTACTGCAGTCAACACTGCTCTCTGGTCAGCGATTCTCATATCGCAGACAGCGTATACCTCTTACATAACCCTCCACTGTGGAGGGGGGGGGCAAAAATTTGGCAGCGATGGTGAGTCAATTGCACTTGCTATGAGCAACAAATTTTTCTTAATTAACTAAGTTTACGGTCACAGAATATATATATAAGTGCAGAACATGAAATAAAATATGGTGGATATGCACTGAGTACAGAACATATTGAGCAATGACAAAATGTATACGCAATGAGTACAAAACATATTAACAAATGACATAAAGTGCACACGCACTGTAGTACAAAACATATCAGGTAATGACAAAATGTATACGCAATGAGTACAAAACATATTAACAAATGACATAAAGGGCACACACACTGTAGTACAGAACATATCAGGAAATCACAAAATGTATACGCAATGAGTACAAATCATATTAACAAATGACATAAAGTGCAAACGCTCTGTAGTACAGAACATATCAGGAAATCACAAAATGTATACGCAATGAGTACAGATCATATTAACAAATGACATAAAGTGCACAAGCACTGTAATATTTTTTTTACCATTTTACAAGAACTAGGATAGGAAAGGGAAGGATTACATCATCACTGTAACACAGTAGGTTGCACGTAGATGCACTGAAAGTCCATATCTTTCTACAGAAGCACAACACCAAGTGAGACAATATGAAGTTCTCTTCCCTGAAGAATTAATCAGTGTAGCCAAGACACTGAAATGTCGTATTAATATTCAATGTTATCAGTTTGGTAGTACATTAGGTACTCCATCGCTCAAGGTGGTGGACAGCATGTCGTGTCAACACCACGTTCTTGTAAGGCACACCAACATAGAATTAGTGCAAAAACCAAATATAGTGCTCCATGATCACGAGGATAAAGAGGAAAAACGGATATTGCAGTAATTCCTGGTAATTAGGTCAGAAGGTGAAGGACATTAAGTCTTACACCAGTCACCATTGAGAATTACACTAGTCTATCAACTGATTTGAGTAATTGGTGGCACTCATCGCCTAGTTACTGAACATTTCTGTACTATGTATGAAGTATTACAAATAATGTTCATAAGTCATCTGATTATAGTGAACATTGGCACTCATTGCCCAGTTACAAACCATTTTATGCATTATTCAAAAGTGATCACTCAACAAGAATTAATTAATGGCATACTATTTACATAATTCAGCTAGTTATAGTAATCATTGGCACTCATTGGCCTGTTACAAACCATCAGAAGTCAACCTTCTAAACAGGAGCTAATGAGTGTAGCATCAAGCTACTAGTATTCATATATATAGCATGTAGGTGACATAATACAAATATAAGAAACAGTGGCATTCATTGGTTAGTTACTAAACATATAGCAAGTACTGAATATTACAAAACATTTTTCATCATTCAAGTGACATACGAAATATTTAAAATAATTATTGGCACTCACTGGCCAGTTACAAAACATCAGAAGTCATCCTTCAAAACAGGAGTTAAATAGTGTAGCATCAAGCTACTAGTATTCATATATATAGCATGTAAGTGAGATAATACAAATATAATAAACAGTGGCATTCATTGGCCAGTTACTAAGCATATAGCAAGTATTGAATATTACAAAACATTTTTCATCATTCGAATGACATACGACATATTTAAAATAATTATTGGAACTCATTGGCCAGTTACAAAACATCAGAAGTCATCCTTCAAAACAGGAGTTAAAGAGTTTAGAGCATGTATGCATTATTACAAAATATCATTCACTATTACTCAGAACTCATCATTCAAGTGACATATGACATATTTAAAAAGTAACACACTGTAACTATTACTCAAGGTCTGTGATTAGAAAAACATAATTCAGTATGACTCGGAACTCTCTTAAACTGGTAGCATTATTTGGGACTGTTAATAGATTTTTTTATATTAGCAATGCATTGCCTTGGGATCGATAATTAATTGCTGGGGCATAACAATATTTACTCTTGACTTATGCTGCAAATGAGGATAGGTAACGTCATTCGTCATGAGTCAGCTGTAGCAAGGTTATGTAACAAGTAGAGTATATGTGATCACATTCATGAATAACACATACAAATGGATAAAAAAATACAAGTGCTAGAACAGGTTTAATGACCAACTGTTTATAGCACATTAATTTCATGAATAGCTTCTCCTGAAAAAAAAAATACAAAATGGACTATTAAGCTGAAAGAAGAAACGCATATTATGCTGAAAAGTAGTGAACTTCGAATTAACAGGTAATGAAATGTGTATTAATTATATATGTTCTATAGCTGTCCTTTCCAAAACCTTCAGTCATCATACCATGCGACGTAAGACATACTGTCAAAACGAACTGCAACAAATACTTAAATATCTACATAGCATAAATACATAAACTTCATCATTGTCCTCATCTGCAAAGAAAAACTTAAAAGCGGTGCGT
The DNA here is from genome assembly GCF_023864275.1 of Schistocerca cancellata. Classification (NCBI taxonomy): domain Eukaryota; kingdom Metazoa; phylum Arthropoda; class Insecta; order Orthoptera; family Acrididae; genus Schistocerca; species Schistocerca cancellata. The sequence continues at coordinate 211,586,671 of NC_064634.1, forward strand.
TTAGTGGCCATATAAAGTTTATCACTATCAACACCTGTAAACAAAAACTTCATTGTTCATATCACCATAATTCCATTATTATCATCACCTGTAAAGAAAAACTTCATTATTCATATTACTATATTCTTCATCACTATTCATTATCATCTGCAAAAGGACACTTCATCATACAACTATTCATAGTATAGAGTTCCTTATTTCTAGCATATTTCATCACTAAAACTAAGATGTGTAGTTCTGTCTGACAGCCTGCATCAATCGCCTCGTATTCTGAACGAAAAATTAGTTAAGACCGCTATCATACGATGTGTATAGTATATTCTTGTTAATGCTTGTTAATTCTGATCCATTTACTCTTCGTGACAGGGTATTTCATCTTCTTTCGTTCATTCCGAAGGTGAAATTGCCATTTCATAGGAATCCACTGTGGTTTGTTTAATTTATTTCTTTGACACGTTATTGCTTTCTGAAAATGATGAACAATGATTAATGTCTTACATTTAAATCATATACCCATTAAATAAAAACTGGTTTCTAGTGATATAACTGAGCATACAGCATAGCATGACAGAAAACGTAATATGTCAAAAACATAGACAGTGTGCAGGTGCAAAAAAAGTACACAGAGTATCACAATGTGCAAGCAAAAAAATATAAAATATTCACGATGTTGAGATACCATAAGGCAAAATGTCAAAGTCAACTGCTGTTTGTTATATCTTAAAGATTTCATAGTGCACACAAAGAAAACAGGAAAACAATCATACATACCTGAAGAATGGAGAATGTGCACGGTCTGATGTGTAACGACAAGAAAAGCGACCTGCTAACCTTACCTTGCCGGGCAATTGCCAAGAAAAAATACGATAATCATCAGTAAGTGTTCATATAAATATAATTGCATAAGTAGTCGTAAAATATGTAAGTTTATCTGGAAAAATGTGCACGGTCTGATGTGTAACGACAAGAAAAGCGACCTGCTAACCTTACCTTGCCGGGAAATTGCCAAGAAAAAATACGATAATAATCAGTAAGTGTTCATATAAATATAACTGCATAAGTGGTCATAAAATATGTAAGTTTATCTGGAAAAATGTGCACGGTCTGATGTGTAACGATAAGAAAAGCGACCTGCTAACCTTACCTTGCCGGGCACTTGCCAAGAAAAAAATACCATAATCATCAGTAAGTAGTCACATGAATATAATTGCATCATTGGTCATATAAAAATCAGGAAATGGCATAACAGTGTAATAAATCATAAAGTATATTCATTTAATAAAGGGTTTAATATTGGAGACATGGTGATTGCCTTTAATTTTTCTGGTTCTCAAAGTTTCGGCGTGTACTACATTGGGGTGAGGAATGCTGCGAATTCGATATGGACCTGCGTATAGAAGCTCAAATTTACTACACCTATTCTTTCCTCTGTTGGACAAATAATGTGTGCATACTAATATCTTCTGTCCAATGTGAAAGTCACGGCGTGTACAAACCTGTTTTTGCTGTCTTCTTCGACGCTCTGCGGCACGTTTGATGTTGTTCAGCGCAATGTCAATTATTTCATGGTGTTGTAGTCGACGAAATGTAGGAAAGGTTACTAATTCTTTAATTTTGTTAGGTGGTTCAACATTTTTCAGTATAACAGTCGAAGATAGCATAGAAGATTCATTTGGTATGGAATTAGTTACATCCTGGAATGAGAGTATGTGTGTGTCCCAATCAATATGTTTTTTATTGCAATATATTCTACACAGTTTACCAATTTCTTTCATTAATCGTTCACAAGGGTTCGAAGAACCATGGTACCTGGATATATAGATCGGAGAAATGTTTCTAGCTCGTAACATACATACGTGTCCATATAGCTGATCGAAACTGTGATCCATTGTCGGAAATTACTTTCAATACATGCCCTACATGAAATAGAAAATGTTTTAAAAATGCTTTCGAAACAGTTTTAGCAATAGCTTTGCGTAACGGAGTGAAGGTAACAAATTTTGAGGTGAGTTCAACAGCGACAAAGATGTAGCAAAAACCTCTATTAGTTCTTAGAATCGGACCAAAAATATCTACAGCAGCCATGTGTCTCAATTAAACAGGTACAATGTGATGTAACGGAGGAATATGTGAAGTCGTATCTGACTTAGCTTTCTGGCAGATTTTATATGACGCTAAAACTCGTCGAATACGTTTCTCCATGTTGGTAAAATAACAGTTCTGTCTCAGTATAAGAAAACATTTTCTGGCTCCGTAATGTGCGTAACTTAAATGAGTATACCAAACTAATTTGTTAACAAGCTCGTCAGGAATACATAATAACCAGTTGTTGCTGTCAGGGTGAGAGCGGCGAAACAGAATATTATTCCGTACAATGTAATGGTTTCTAATGGTAACATTATTCCTATCTTGCCAAAGGTGTTTAATTTCTTTCCATACGTTGTCTTTACTCTGCTCTTGTGCTGTGTCTTGTAATGACGACGAAATGAAATTTTCAAGTGCAACTTGTTGAATGTACATGACGCTGAAATTTGCTTTGCAGAAGTTGGTTGCGATGTCTTGCTGATTGTTGCTGAGAGAACGGGATAGTGCGTTTGCTACAATATTTTGTGTGCCGGGAATGTGAACAATTGTAAAACTAAATTCCTGTAAATAAAGTTTCCATCTGCCTAATCTGTCGTGTGTAAATTTAGCGGAAAGTAAAAACTGTATAGCTCTATGATCTGTGTAAACAGTAGTGTGTCTTCTATAAAGAAAATGCCGAAATCTCGTAAATGCCCAAACAACACATAGTGTTTCAAGTTCTGTAACAGAATAATTGCGTTCAGCAGGTGACAGAATGCGACTTGCAAAGGCGATGTTTTTAATTACTGTAGTACCATCTTCTTCAATTTCCTGAAAAATGTGTACGCCTAAAGCGGTGTTAGAACTGTCGGTGGCAATGGAAAAATTTCTAGTAAGATCTGGATGTGATAAAAGTGGTGCATTCAACAAAACTTCTTTCAGGTTCATAAATTCAGAATGTGCTTGCCTATCCCAGGACCAAATAGTGTTTTTCCCCGTCAATTGGCATAATCTAGGGGTGTCTAAAGCAGAGTAATGAATAAATTTACGAAAAAAATTAATTAAACCCAAGAAGCTGCGTAGTTGTTTCTTCGTCGTAGGAACAGTAATGTCACGTAAAGCTTGAAGTTTTTCCGGGTCAGGCGCAATGCCTTCTGCTGAAATCACATGTCCAAGAAATTTTATAGAAGTTTTGCCAAAGTGCGATTTACTGAGATTAACTGTGAGTCCTTGTGCACGAAAAGTTTGCAACAGTTGATCACAAATTAGATTGTGTTCAGAATGTCGTCTACGTACGTTGTGATTCTGTCTTTAAGTTCTGTCGGAAGTATAGTTTTCAAACCGCGAATAAATGCTGCTGAAGAAATAGCTAAACCAAATGGTAATTTACAAAATTGATAACAGTCACCAAAACAGAGAAAAGCCGTGTACTTTCTGCAGTTGGGAGGGAGTTGAATTTGCCAAAATCTCGATTTCAAATCTAATATGGAATAAATAGCAGTACCATGAAATTTCTGTAGAAGGTCTTCTAGTGTATGTGGGCGATCTGTTTCATTAATAATAATGTCGTTGATGTGACGCGAATCAAGTACGAGGCGAAGTGAACCATCCTTTTTGTTAACAAGATGGAGTGGATTTATGTACGGACTAACTGCCGGTTCAATAATTCCTTGGTCAAGCATAGCTTGCAATTCTTTCTTAACTTGTTCTCTGTGAATATACGGAATGGGATAACGTTTGGCTTTAAATGTGTCGTGCTGTTTAACTTGAAATTCATACATAAAACCGGACATAGTACCAGGAACGTTGTCAAAAACTGGAGCTTGCTGTAAAAGAATTTTGCGCAGTTGCGTGCGTTCGTCGTCTGTATTTGCATTGCTCTGTTTAACTTTATCAGAAATCATTTGCATAACGTCATAGTCGGCTTCGTCTGGACTATTATAGTTGTGTACGTACGTATCTGTGAATAATGTGGAATGACAGTCTATGTTACGTGATGCGGAAATGATCTCTGTACGATTAACTGTTTGTTCTTCTGCAGATAAAGAGTGCTCAATTCCGAAAGCCAGTTGAACATTTTCATCCTTCAACATTAAATAGGAATTTTGAAAGTCAATAATTGCGTCGTATTGTAACAGAAAATTCGTACCTAAAATAACGTCTGTCGTCGATAAGGGAACAATCCAAAAATTTGAGTGAAATGTATGACCTGCAATACAAAATGATAAATGTGTCTCTAATTTTACATCTACTCCTTTGCCAGATACTGCTCCTTTTACTTTAGTTTTGCCTAATGGTAACGTAGGATAGGTATTCTCTTTGTTACATTCGTTGAAAGTTTTCTCATTTATAACTGACATAGGTGATCCAGAATCGATTACTGCTGAAAATTTGGTTGATCCAATCTTTACTTCAGTGACAGGGTGTGAAATGGTTTTTTGAATAAGTGGTTTTTCCTGCAAAAGAGTGTCTCGGATGTCGTCAAAAGTAATAACATTTTCGTGAACAAGACTCTGCGTGTCAAAAGCATTTCTTGCGTTGCTGGAAGATGCAACCTGTACTGTATCCAGTCAAATTCTATCACACGTGCTATCATTTTCGCGAGGATGCTGTGGCATTTCAACTATTTGTACTGTTCTGTTATTTCTTCCTGACGTATTACGTTCGGGATGATATCTACTGTCTGGTTCATTCATGACAATTTGTTGTTGCGGATGATTTTGCTGCTGGTAAGACCGACTGTTATTAAACGTACGCTGAAAATTGTGCTCATTACTTTTACGTCTGTCATGATAGTCATTTCTATACGGTGCATTGCGATAGGAATTGAAATGGTGTGTTTTCTGTACGTACTAATTCCCTTGTTGCTGTGCGTTACTATTTGTTGGAGCTGACGCTATATGTGTAGGCGGCGAAACATTAAAGCTCGGTTGACCTCGTACATTACATTGTTGGTTAGGTATGCTAACCGGCTGGTTTTGTTGCTATTGTTGGGAAAAACCTCTATTGTTACTAAAATGTGTCTGCAATTGCTGAAAATTTTGTCGATACTGATAATTAAAATTTTGTCACTTATTAAAATTACGCTGGTAGTTCTGGAGTGCCAAATGAAAATTTTCACTTTCGGTAAAACTTGTCATATCTGGTTTTCTTTAGTAAAAGATAGTAAAAGAGAAGGCAGCAGTGCATAAAACTAAAGATGAAATAGCACTACTACGGCTCGGGGCCCTGTGCACGCTACGGCACATATTCATCGAAGTGTAATGAATCCCCTGAGGTCAATTACGCACTGCAAATAAATTTTGGTTTCTGTGTTACAGGCAACGGCGGTGAAAATTCAAAAGCAAGTTGTTGTATCCAGTCCAATGATAGTTTCTGCATTACAGGAAATGCCGGTGAAAATTCAAAAGCAAATTGTCGTATCCAGTCGAAAGCGTGTACCTGTGCTCTGTTATTTTTAAATACCTTAAATTTTCTCACGTATAAAAATAGCTTATAATCAACGTTATCGTCTCTGAATGTGTCAACAGGTTCAGGATTGCATGAGAATCTGTTTGTATGTGTCTCTTCAGATTCTAAGTCGCATGGTCTCTGTAAATTACCAAAATTACAGGGTTATTACAAATGATTGAAGCGATTTCATAAATTCACTGTAGCTCCATTCATTGACATATGGTCACGACACACTACAGATACGTAGAAAAACTCATAAAGTTTTGTTCGGCTGAAGCCGCACTTCAGGTTTCTGCTGCCAGAGCGCTCGAGAGCGCAGTGACACAAAATGGCGACAGGAGCCGAGAAAGCGTATGTCGTGCTTCGTGACATTGCACGGCAACGGCTGTAATCTGTTCACTAAGTTGTTTGTTCTGTTCATTAAGGTTGTCGTGTCTTTCGTTCGACTGTTTGAAACTTTCATTAAATTGTTTGCTCTATTCATTAAGTAGTTTAAAATGGTTGTCGTGTTTTTCATTCAACTGTTTGGAATTGTTGTCTTGTTTTTCATTAAGTTGTTTGAAATTGTTGTTTAGTTTTTCATTCCACTGTCCGAGATTTTCATTACGTTGTTTGTACGATTCATTAATTCGTTTGATATTTTCATTAAGTTGTTTGTGCTCATTGTCTAGTTTTTCATTCATTTGTCGTAATAATGCCATAACTTGATCCCAGCCAAAATTATTGGCTCTATTCTCTGTACTGTGTAATGGTGTATCTGCAATTATCACGTTTTGTGTAACCATTTGGTTATTCTGTGATTCTTGAAAATGTTTGCTAATCGGATGTGCACTGTTGGTCACTACACCGGAATTAAATAAATCTGACGTATTTTGACTACATTGTTCATCTTCGTAAGAAAAAGTTATCTGTTCACAATTCAAATTTTGCAAACTGGGTGTGTCTAACTGGGCAGCGTTCATTGTATCAGAACGTGCCGCGTCATCAATTGTCGTTACATTAACAGAGGACACAATTGAATTTGTTTGCTCATAATTAGCATTAAAATCATTATTAGTGATCGGTACGCACTGATTGTCTGTAGATGAAGGACTATCATTAAGACACTGAGTGTCGCAAGTATTATCGGTCAAATTATTCGAGTCGGCTATATCACTCGTTACACATCACGATTTACTGTTAACAGTTTTTCGCGACATTTTCCACAAATCAAAATTAAGCACAAAAATGAGACAAAGACAAAGCAAAAATGGAACAAACACAATTACAAGAAAAAGCAATAAATTGCCGATGATCTGTGAAAGAAAGATTGACAAATTAGTAAATGCGTTGCGCCAGATGCAAACTACATTTAAGTAAATAAGAGCAGATATATGACTACTTCTCAGAGATTCACAAAGAAATAAGAAAAATTCCAAAACGTCATAATAAAAAACTAAATTCAGTAACCTGGTAAAATTTGGACGACAGCAGTGCTGCGTCGTGGCTCTGTAAGATCATTCTGAATAAAAAGCAAAAATTCTTACCTCAATAAAAACGGCGAAAATATCTGCTCTTACTTAACATTTTTCCGGCACAACTCCGTGCAATGCTGGCCTATACATTTGTGATTTGTGAAAGGAAGCAACTTATTTTTTTTTAAATGAATGTTTTTTTTTAAATTACTTTATATTACCAAAATTATTATTAGGACATTTTTAAAACATTTGGATGACAGTTCAGATACATTACTAGATATGCGCGACGCTGCTTCTTTACCTTATACAATAATACTCCATCTCCAGATTCCCGACCAGAGGAGGCTGCAGACAAGCGCAGACCACCTCAGACAGGCGACAAGTAACAACTAACTGTTACAGTTACACAGTTCGTACTGCAGTCAACACTGCTCTCTGGTCAGCGATTCTCATATCGCAGACAGCGCATACCTCTTGCTTCTACCTTCGTCGAGCCTACCGTTGCGGCCGAGCGGTTCTAGGCGCTCCAGTCTTGAACCGCGCGACCGCTCCCGTCGCTGGTTCGAATCCTGCCTCGGGCATGTGTGTGATGTCTTGAGGTTAGTTAGGTTTAAGTAGTTCTAAGTTCTAGGGGACTGATTACGTCAGATGTTAAGTCCCATAGTGCTCAGAGCCATCTGAACCATTTTTGAACCTTCGTCGAGCGTAACTGTTTCGTCGAAGGTCACCTAGCACTCACGCGTTGGCTTTGATATCTTACCGCAGGGGCTGTGCAGAATAGTGCCGAAATGAGGTCTATCCGCTTGGGGCAGCTATACGTCACTGGAAGCGGCTGGTTTTGTTTGGCTGCGGTTACTGGGGTCAGGAGTTCGCAGCCACAGTCGCTCGGAAGCAGCATAAAGAGATTCTGAGCCATGACGAGGGGTCTCTCCCGCCTCTTGCTATTGAAGACCTCAACCGTTACATTAGGCAACTCCAAAAGCACCAGATTCCGCCACTGGCAATGAACCCCTGTCACGCTTTTAACCGTGCGAGCAGGATCTGGCAAATGTTACTGTGCGGATCGAAGATATACGAGTCTTTCAGATATACCTGTCCAGTGTAACGAATAAACAAGGCATAACAATGAGCAGCCTCTTTCGACAGCAACAGGCGTTTATCTGCGTCTTCGCCGTGCAAGTGGGCAGAGTGAAAGTGTGTACTTAAGGCGTTATTCCGGGCGAACATAAAATGTGTCTAACATCTTGCTTGTACAGCACTTTGAGAATCGTTACTTCAGAGCAGTTGTGGCGTCTTCCACCGTGATGTAAGAGATGCCAAACCGTGCAACGATTGTTTCGAGGTGAACAGCAAACTTAACACCCGTGTTATAAATTTCTTAATATATTTCGTAAGTGAATAATGTCGGTAAGTGGATGTTACTGTACTTAATGGTTTGGTTTGGCCAATGAGAGGAATGAAAGGTCATACCTCCTCCAACAGAAACAATACCTGGTACAGTATTATTGTCACGAAGACAACTGCTTTACGGAATAGCACATATTGATGGGAAAAATATAAAATATCCAGGTGCAGAATGTATGTTTCGAGGGAAACTGCAGTGACCATTAACTTAAGTATAACGTTTGTCGAAGACTACCGAGATCACCTTTATCACAAAAACTTGAGTTGATCATAGTTTCACGTTTTCGGGACTTGTGAAAACCATGAACAGTCTTCAAATCTGTCAAATGTAAGAGCTAATAAGAAATCGTATTGAATTCTGCACTGAAATATTCTAATTATCTGCGAAACAAATTTTGGTTTCATAATGAAAGGGTGTTAGACAAGTTTTTAAAAAGAAAATGTTAAATGTGCGTAATTAAGTAAGTCAAATTTATTCCGCCCTTGGAGACTGGGTGCTTCGCTTTCACGTCTTTAATATTTCAAACTTCTATGTCGACCTTCCGCGAAAAAGTCACTATCACTAAGTAGCAAGAAAACATAAGTAGCAAGAAAACATATACCGTTTTTCATATATACGACCTTATGTTATGTAAGAGATTTATACACAGCGCAACAGCAAACCACCTGAAGAAAACCTCCTCAAAGTCCAATGGAGTGTAAAGCAACTATGCTAAGCACATCATACGCCGAAGAGCCCAAGAAAATGTTACAACTACCTAATACGTGTTCGGCCACCGTAAGCAAGCAGAAGTGCCATGGACTCGACTAGTGTCTGAAGTAGTGCTGGAGGTAATGGACTCCATAAATCCTGCAGGGTTGTCCATAAATCCAAAAGAGTACGATAGGGTGGAGATGTCTTCTTAACAGCACATTGCAAGGCATCCCAGATATGATCAACAGTATGTCTGAGGAGTCTGGTGGCCAGCGGAAGTGTTTCAATTCAGGAGAGTGTTTCTGCAGCCACTCTGTAGCAATTCTGAACATTTGGGGTGTCGCATTGTCCTGCTGGAAGTGTCCGTCGGAATGCACATTGGACCTGAATGGATGCAGATGATCATACAGGATTATTATGTACGTGTCACCTGACGGAGTCATATCTAGACGTATCAGGGATCCCGTATCACTCCAACTGCACACGCCCAACACCATTACAGAGCCTCCACCACCTTGAACAGCCCTGCTGACATGCACGGTCCTTGGATTCATGAGGTTGTCTCCATGCCCTTACACGTCCATCCGCTCAATACAATTTGAAACGAGACTCGTTCGACCAAACAACATGTTTCCAGTTATCAATTGTCCAATGTTGGTATTGACGGGTCCATGGATGGCGTAAAGCTTTGTGTCGAAAAGTCATCAAGGGTATGTGAGTGGGCCATCGGCTCCGGAAGTCAGTATCAATGATGTTTCTTGATCTGCAGAAATTTGTGGAAGGGCTACACTTGTCACATTGAACGATTCAGTCGTCGTTGGTCCCGTTCTTGCAGGATCTCTTTCCGGCTGCAGAGATGTCGATTTGATGTTTTACCGGATTCCTGATATTTACGGTACACTCGCGAAATATTCGTACTGGAAAATCCCCACTTTATCGCAACCTCGGAGATCCTGTGTCCAATCGCACGTGCGCCGATTATAACACCACATTCAAACTCAGATAAATCTTGATAACATGCCTTGTAGCAGCAGTAATCGATCTAACAACTCCGATAGACAGTTACTGTCTTATATTTGCGTTGCCGACCGCAGCGCCGCATTCTGCCTGTTTACATATCTCTGTATTTGATTACGCATGCCTATACCAGTTTCTTTGGCGCTTCAGTGTAGTTTAAGCTTGAACAGCTATGTTCCACAAAGTGCAATTCGGTAACATACGCTTACAAAATTAAATTTTAGTAATGGGACGGTGAAAGGAACTGAATTTACTGAATGATGTGGAAGCGACTAGCATTTTCATACTGTATTGTGAAACTCACTTTGATCTATTACAACAAGCTTTCCAATATTCACTTCTTATGAAAAAAAGTATAATTCTGCCTTGTATTTCGTTAATGAGATGGTAAAGGAGTAGCGAATATATAACTCTTAGTCCAAGACATGTAAGCCGAAAATTTTGTTTAATATCACTTCGACAGCCCAACTAAGCGACCCGCTACAAACTTGCGTTTCAGAAACGCATCAAATACTACGTGCGAATAACTCATGCAGCGACAGCATTACCTGAGTATCTTCACATTCCTAAAATCAATCTTTACAAACCTATATTTTCCAAAATCAACGTCCTCTGCATTTTCATTTGTGCGCTCTGCTAGCTATCTCAATACTCTCGTAAGCTACCAAAACTATGTTTGCTTGGGGCTCCCATAACCGAATTTCGTAATCCGATTTTGCAATACCGTTTCTGGTTGGTCATGCAAACGCTTCAATATCGATTCTGGAAATCCATTTCTAGTTGCTACTTTTCCACCTTCGCTACTAATTTTCCACCACAAGTAAACACACAACCGGTTTTGAGACGTACTTGGATTGCCATGTTACTTCTTGTTTCCAAAATTTTCGACTAATACGGACGGGTCGTCTTGCTGTACAGTATAGAAGCAGCAGAAATATTAGACTGAGTATGAAACTCCCTACCTCTAGTACTTAAGAGAAATCGCGATTTTGCTGAATAAATCAGAAACTTTAACATCTGTTTTCTAGACGCCATATTTGGCTGGAGTAGAAAATCAGCTGCAGACCTCAACATATAAACATGACAGCGAAAAAGCTTTCCGAAATTCTATTTTCATTTTCGGGGAGATGTGTCGCACGCAAACGTAGTGACAAGCAACAGCTATACTACCGACAAACAAAGATCACATTGATTTTCTCAGAACCTCTGTGGCGTAACATGTCGTCCACGAAAATCTTCTGTGTGAAAAAGTGTCCAATGTACCAGTGTGATGTTTGACTCATCGAATAAAAAGGGTACTCGCATCACTCTCTTCGAATACCAAAAATAAGCTAGTAACCTTACACAGTGGAGACTTCAACTTGCGACAAGATTATACTCCACCACATTTTCTTTTGGACATTCATGACTGCTCAGCGTTAGACTGAATGTGCTTTTCTTCAGTAGCTGCTGTGGTCAACTGACTTAATATAATTTGAGCTTACGTGTTTATATCGAACATGATGTGTTCCTGCCCTCACTGGTAATTAATCTGGAAGAGTTACAAGGAATGATAATTAATGTGTTCGCTGATATCGACCATGACTAGATGGGACGTATACGACAAGAACTGTAAATCTGTTGCGTGTCCTCACTAAGCACCCGTAATGCTAGTTAAGAACTAGAAGAGGTGCCCTATGCAGCCTTCCTTCTGTGTGCTTTCTAGATTTCGCACAATTATAAAATCCCAGAGGTACTTATGAATAAACCTGTATCAACGACAATACAGAGTTTCACCTTTATCAAACTCGATACTTTTTCCATGGCTGTGTGTGTCGCCGTATAGGCGCATGACCTTGAAGCGGACTTAGCCGCTGAGCGAGCCCGGGCAGGAAGTGGAGTTGCTCGATTGTGTGAGAGAGAGCGCAACACGGGCCCTAGTATTACTAGGACCGTGTTGCTGGAAAATCAAAAGTATCGAGTACTTATCACTCGATAAGTCACACAAATCTGAAGGCTGTAAATTCAGCTAAATACTTAGGGATTACGATTGCAAATAACCTAAATTGGAACGATCACATAGATAATATTTTGGGTAGAGCAAACCAAAGACTGCGATTCTTTGGCAGAACACTTAGAAGGTGTAACAGGTCTACTAAAGAGACTGCTTACACCACTTGTCCACCCTATTCTTTAGTATTGCTGTGCGGTGTGGGATCCGCATCGGGTGTTCCAGACATGCTACGTGATTTGGAGTGGTAATCATTAAAACAATTGCGAAAAAATTCTGTGGCACCCACCTACATAGCCAAAAATGATCATCACGATAAAATAAGGGAAATCAGGGCTCGTACAGAAAAATTAAACTGTTAATTCTTCGCGCGTAACGGTCGAGAGTGGAACGATACAGAGACAGCTTGAAGGTGGTTCATTGAACCCTCTGCCAGGCACTTTATTGTGAATAGCAAAGTAATCATGTAGATGTAGATGTATCTGCTGTTTCCCATCGGTTGCTTTACATGGTAGGACCTACAAGTCGTTCATTGGGCATTTTCGCTGCAGATGTCTAACAATTTTTGTGTTTTTCTGTCAACTTCGTGCCACCACTTCCTAATGAACGTATGTATTGTTACTCCCCCTCCCAGCAAGCAAAAACGTTACAACGCAACTGAGTTACACACTTGTCACATACATCGTAAAATAGGCAAAGATAAATCCGTAATTTCAACACTCAATATCATTAATACCACAAGATTACACCGGTCAACTTACGCGGATATTTGTGCTGTTGAAGAACTGTTCGTCTTACAGGTTATGACGAGTAACGAAAGACAACGAGGACGAAACCGAAGGTATCACACACTGATTGAACTTTGTTCATCTTTCTGCCTTGATGACAGGAACTGAAAAAAATACTATAACAAAGATCGATGTCTGTGACCAAATTAGAGCATCAAGAGAAAATTGCAACCCTGTCATCCGTATTTTATTTTCATGTATTCCTCAGACGTGTTGATTTTATGTCGGCACCGAAAGCGGTAATTGCTATTTATGTACTGCGACCAAGACTAAAATTAAAAATAAAGGTGTTATAAGGTATGGTAACATCTCTTTGTAGACTTTCTTTTTAGTCAAGTAATGCGTTTGCGTAAGAAGTCGCAAAATGTGTTTGACCTCGAAATTATGAGCTGTGAGTCACTGTGTCTAATACACGCAGCATAAAGCTGGGATAATTGTCGTGAAATTACTTCGTCCCGCTGTGAGTTCACTCAGCTATTAGGAATGTGTACGTTAGTGGAATCACAACGAAACGTTTCGAAAGACATACTGTTTTCATCATAATCTACTGTTGCTTTCTTTGTTGAGTGACTTGAATAATGTCAACTTCATGAAGACTTTTTAAATGTGCATTTCATGTGATAGGATGGCATTACCGAAATTAATACAGAAGTATAATTAAAAAAATTCTTTAACGATCACGTATTAGTCATTTCAAGTATTCTTTACCGAGAAAACCTGTGCTTGGTGGATAACATGCATCAAGAATCTATATCGACTAATCTGAAGCAGTGGAGGAGGGACCACAACAGCCGCAAAAGTAGTCGTCGTGACATTAATAGTGCCTATGGCTTACTGCTCATGAAAGGTCTGTTGAATTTGAATAAGCTAAGAAAGGAGCAGTAGAATCATTGGAGCCCTGACGAATTAAAGGAAAAAAGATTCAGGCTATCGCGGAAAAATATATGACAAAAGCACTAATGAGTCTTCAAGTATAACTTGCGTGGAAAACCGAAGGGGTGTTAATGGAAGAGGTGTAGTGAATGCTATAGAAACTGCTTAAAAATTTAAGAACACCAAAAAGTACAGGTATAGATAGCAGGTGAGATACTAAGATTAACAAAATACGGTAAAAACATAAAAAATATTGTAAATGAACAAGAAAATATGTCACTCAGAAATAAAGCTAGGTAAGGAGCATAGAAATCATGAGATAGAATAACATAGTTTAAGGGAAGAAATTATAACGTTAGGGAGGACGCTTGCAGAACATGGTACAGGCAATTGGTTAATAGAGGCAGGAAATATGACGAGAAGTCGGAAACATTAGTAGGAGAAATTCTTAGTTGTGGAGAAGCAATTAGGTTATTAGAATGAGGACGCAGTGCAAGAAGATGAAGTGGGATATTTTGTCTCTGCCCAGAACTTCGACGTAACAAATGTGCAAATGTGTGGCACTGATGAAACATCACGGGAACTCAAACCAAAGAGCGAAGCAAGAGATCTACAAGCTCGTGTATTAAATCAACCATAGTAGATTTCGAAACGAATGTAAATGGTATGCCGGCCGGTGTGACCGTGAGGTTCTAGGCGCTTCAGTCTGGAACTACTTGGCTGCTACGGTCGCAGGTTCGAATACTGCCTCGGGCATGGATGTGTGTGATGTCCTTAGTTAGGTTTAAGTAGTTCTAAGTTCTAGTGCACGGATGACCTCAGAAGTTAAGTTCCATGGTGCTGAGAGCCATTTTTGTAGATGGTACGCATCCGAATAAAGTAAAAAGGCTTGTATATCATAACGTCTAAACATGACCCGCCCGAAGACCCGAGCGCGCTATATAGTCGTTTCCGGGACGCGGGAAGGTCCGGATAGAATCCACCTGGCGATTAACGTCGAGAGCTGGTGAGCTGGACAGCCTGGACGTGCTTTTTAGGCGGCTTCCCACATCTCAATCGATGAATGCTGGGCTGGTACCCACGTCCCGCTTCAGATACAAGCCACGAAAACATATTGAAAACGTTCTCACACCTGACAGTCGCTATACATACTCTAGACGCAGGCAGATGTAGTACATATATTCCGTCGCATGGAGAATGGTGGGCTAGCCGGGTCATCGCCCTACCAGCTACCATAAACATTGCCTTAACCCATATAACAATGCCAAACATTTAGAAGGCAGCGGAAAAGTCACAATAAGAAGATCTACAGATGTATTTATTTTCTTTCCGTTTTGTAATTGGCGTATTGTTTTTAATTTCTCATTCTTGAATTTGTATAACACAACGCCGGAAAAAAATTGTACACCTGGAAAGACGAAGTTGGTTTTGATGGGATGACGGCATATATTACCTGGGGGTCAGTAGAGATAATCAAAAATGGCTCTAAGCACTATCGGACTTAACATCTGACGTCATCAGTCCCCTAGACTTAGAACTACTTAAACCTTACTAACCTAAGGACATCAGTCACAGCCATGCCCTAGGCAGGATTTGAACCTGCGACCGTAGCAACAGCGCGGTTCCGGACTGAAGCGCCTAGAACCGCTCGGTCACAAGGCCGGCTAGAAATAATCGTTTCAAGATTGTCCGGCAACAGATAGCGTAGTTTCATAGCTACCAGAGCGCCATCTGCGTCTATCATTTAAAAGGGAACACTCACCGTTTTCTAAGGGCGCATTGGCAGATCGAACAGGTACCACAGCACAGATAAAAGGTCTTGTGGGCCCAGACGTGTCAACACGAGCTGTTGCGAACCGGTTACTACGGGCATGCACACATCTACTACGTCTTCCACTTACGCCACAGCATCGACGTGCAGGACTCGATTGGTGCCGTCAGAGAATCACATGGGAGTTAGAACGGCGCGCTGTTTCTTCAGCGATGGAGGTGGATTCTGTCTACACACAGATGACGGTCCTTTGTGCGTGCGACGTAGACCGGGTGAGAGCTGGCTCGTAGAGTGCACTCATCCAAAAAACACGCGATAAGCTACAGTTCTCGTTCATCTTCCGTGTTTCTGGACGGGACGGTAACCAGCGCTCGGTACGTGCAGAATGTTATTAGGCCCGTTCTTGCTACACGAAGGTGATGTATTGTTCCAACAGGGTAATGCTTTCCCAGACAATGCCAGTGAAACTCAATGTGCACTGCAAGACGTGCTGTAACTGCCCTGGCCAGCACGATGTCCAGGCTTGTCTCCAACCGAGCATTGTGGGATGTGATGGGATGAGAAATGACTCGTGCGACTCATGGACCAGCAACACGTACAGAACCAGGTGTTACTAGGGCGACTCGTCAACCAACAGCTCGTGAAGAGGTCGAGCAGTTCTCACTCCGTCTTCAGGCCACGAGTGGCCTACCGGGACCATACGACCGCCGTATCATCCTCAGTGGAGGATGCGGATAGGAGGGGCGTGGGGTCAGCACACCGCTCTCCCGGTTGTCATGATGGTATTCCTGAGCGAAGCTGCTACTATTCGGTCGAATAGCTCCTCAATTGGTATCACGTGGCTGAGTGCACCCCGAAAAATGGCAACAGCGCATGGAGGCCTGGATGGTCATCCATCCAAGTGCCGACCACGCCCGACAGCGCTTAACTTCGGTGATCTCATGGAACCGGCGTATCCACTGCGGCAAAGGCCGTTGCCGAAGAGGTCGAGCAGGCGTGGCAAAACCTATCCCGAGGCAGTAATCGCCGTCTGTAAGATCGACTGGACACCAGCGTCAGCGCCTGCATTGCTGCCCGTGGATCCTACACCACGTACTGATATGGGTGTCTCAGCACGGGTCTATAACTAATACATCAGAACCGCTGGCGCTATTGTTCTGTAAACGTAATCATTTCATGTACTCCATATTCACTACTACAGCAATAAATCTTGAGTGAACTGGAAACCTCTGAAAGGGGTCGATCATTTTTCTGGCAATGTATTTCGCATTTTTTCTATTTTTTAGTAAATAATAATTTGCTTTATAATGAGATGCTTAACTGTTTCTATTGTTGTTACAAATTATAACAATATGAATGGTAATAAGGTTGAGAACAATCACTTGTGTGTATACAGGGTGTAAATTTTAAGTTGACAAATTAGAATAACTAGAAAAATAAGCTTCACACGAAAAAATGTGCAGAATCAAATGGCTCTGAGCACTATGGGACTGCCGGCCGCGGTGGTCTCGCGGTTCTAGGCGCGCAGTCCGGAACCGTGCGACTGCTACGGTCGCAGGTTCGAATCCTGCCTCGGGCATGGATGTGTGTGATGCCCTTAGGTTAGTTGGGTTTAAGGAGTTCTAAGTTCTAGGGGACTGATGACCACAGCTGTTAAGTCCCATAGCGCTCAGAGCCATTTCAACCACTATGGGACTTAACATCTGACGTCATCAGTCCCTTAGAACTTACAACTACAGAAACCTAACTAATCTAAGGACATCGCACACATCCATGCCCGAGGCAGGATTCGAACCTGCGGCCGTAGCGGTTCCAGACTGAAGCGCCTAGAACCGCTCGGCCACACCGGCAGGCTGTTTAGAATCCAAAGTTGATTATTTCGAGGGCCATCTGATAGTGCTAAAATTAGCCCGGCACTCCAGCCCCAAGAGGATGGGGCGGGAGACAACTTTAAAATTTCAAATGGGAACCACCATTTTTTTATTGCGGAATCAGATTCTACATAAAAAAACTACGTACATTTTGTCTTAGACATTTGTTTTGATTCTTCGTAGTTGGTACTGTAATTCAAGAAAATCCATGTTCTCATTTTTGCGTGAAATATGGTTACGGATAAATAAAAACTTCTTATTTATTTCGTAAATTTTGATTCGCTAAAACTAAAACTCTTTCTATCTCCCCGTAGGGTTGGGTTCGAGGGAGAGGAATTAGAGTTTCACAAACAAAAATTATCAGAATCTGCGCAAGAAATTAATATTTGGAGCAACATCTGTGGAACTCTAATTCCTCTCTCCCAAACCCCACCCTATGGGTAGAGAGGGAGAGTTTTAGTTTTACCGAATCAAAATTTACGATTTAAATAAGTATTTTTTATCTATCCGTAACCATTTTTAATGCAAAAATGAGAACATGTATATTTTTGAATTTCAGCGCCACCTACCAGGAATCAAAACAAATGTTTAAGACAAAATGTACGTAGTTTTTGTGTAGACTCTGATTCTGCAACAAAAAGTGAAATTTTAAAGTTGCCTCCCGCCTCACCCCCAGGGGGTGGCTGGCTAAGTTTAGCATCAGCAGATCTCTCCTTGGAAATTAATCATCTTTGGATTCTACAGTTTTCTTCGTGTAAAGCTTATTTTTTGAGTTATTCTGGTTTGTCAACTTAAAATTTACACGCTGTATATTAGTAGAATTTTTAGTGCTTTTGGTTGGAAAATACTGCGCGCTAGTCAGAATCAGACGCGAGAAATCGCACGGTACAAGATGAAAGACGCGTTGTGGTCACGCTCACCATTAGCAGTAGTAATGTAATGTAGCATAGACGGAACTTGCGATGGGGACATCTGACCGCTAAATGAGAAAAGAGTCCAGTCCAATAGGTGACTAGATGCAACTAGGGGAAGGTACATTCATAAACACACAGCTGCGTGCGTAGATTGTAACGTTCCGGTAATGATATACTCCGTAATATTTCTAGCACAGAGATCAGATTTGAAGTGTAAAAACTGCAATCACGTAATTTCTATGGACTAAATTTTGTGCAAACAATTTTGGATTACTGATAATGGTTTCTCTGACGTGAGGAGTCACTGAAAAATTAAAAACAGGTAGGAAAGAATACACCTGATAAATTTACTAGCAAAATTTATGAAGTGTCTAAAGACTTTTGTGTCGCATTCTACTTTACAGCGGTATGGATGGAAAAAGCAGCTGTAAACATTGCATTGTCACAGCTAATCATTATTGTTGAAATACATATGTTAAAGTTATGAAATATTTGTGATTTTAGTGTGTATCTTAGTGTATGATGAATAACTGTCCTAGCACCAATGCTTAAGTAGATGAGTTTCGTTATTGGTGTTAATTACTTGCAACGTGTTTAAATGTAAGTGATTAGGTGGGTTTCTACGGATGCACGACGATTACATTTATATTGTATCGTCCATCATTAGCACTGAAAGTTTGAGATATGGTATCTGTTACGCTTTAGGGGAGGGTCTGAATTTACAAGTTTCTTGAACCTATTACCTAAAATGGTCTATAAATGTTGGTTAATCCTACCTACGAGCAGCCTGCTACCCTAATGACTGAGAACTGTAGGCATTTGAAGTTACGCGATTGTAGTTAGAAATGGGTAACTCCCGTGAAGACATATTTTACTTTGACACACAAATTGTGATAATGGTTTTCCATAGGTCAACTCTAGCACTGTTTTGCGCCATACTCTTATGCTCGTTTTCTCCACTAAGCTTCTCACCTCTGTTACTGACAGCAGCTTCAAGTACTGTGAAGATGAGTACGTCATACGAAATGGAAGACAAATTAGAAAGTGGGTTAATATACTCTTAGATAGGCATCATGGTAGACGGTGTTACTCGAGAAGCTATTTAAGCACTGTTCCTAAAAACAGAAGACACAGCGGTAATGATATTGAAATTGAATTAAAGCTCTCCCCCCCCCCTCCCGCCACACACACACACACACACACACACACACACACACACACACACACTGATCGCTAAAATGTTGTAACAATTCATTCCAAATTAAATGAAAGAAAAAAAAAAAACAGTGAACTGTGAGTAAGACTTGCTCTGTGGGTGTTCCATACGAATTGAATTTGTATAAGTATTTCGTTTATATACTCTGATGAATGTTTTCTAGAGTCAAGCTTCTGACGAAAATGTCACTATATTTTGATCACAGTGATTTAGAAGCTTAAAATATTTTACACCTTCTAGAAGCCCTAGACTTTAGTATTTGACATAAAAAGCCTGATACCTCTACCCGTTCCTGAAACAAAGGTGGCTTAAGAGACGAACTGACAGACGGGCAACAAAGTGATCTTGTAAGGGTTCTGATTTTAACGATTGAGGTTTTGAACCCTAAAAGGGGATTATTTTCATTGTGGCATATTTATTATGAACACGGAATTCTCAAGGCCATTTTTGGTTCCAATGGCTCTGAGCAGTATGGGACTTAACTTCTGAGGTCATCAGCCCCCTAGAACTTAGAACTACTTAAACCTAACTAACCTAAAGACATCACACACATCCGTGCCAGAGGTAGGATTCAAACCTGCGACCGTAACGGTCGCGCGGTTCCAGACTGTAGCGCCTAGAACCGCTCGGCCGCCCCGGCCGGCCAGGCCTTTTTTACTGGACAGAGCCATGACTCAGTAATTAGTAATGTGATTGCTGGGATAGGTAGGGCATAGGATGTAGGCCGTTGGCGTCATGCCGGTGCGATGTGATTTTGTGAAGGAAGGCTGACAATGCCGGTGCGATTGTTCATTGCCAGATGACGTCTCCCTGAAGCTTGGCATCATGGGCGCCTATGGTCTGGTCGCTGTATCCGCCTCCATACTCGTCCAGATCGTCTACATTGGCTGGTATTGGATGTCAAGTTATGGTCTCCTGCCTGCAAGGGAGATGACTTATTTTGGAGAATGCGAACTGGACAAAACAAAAGTACTTTACACTTTTATGCTTTATTATTATACAATCGCTTTCTGTGTTACACTTCCTACTACTTTGTAAACAATGGTACCGAAATTTTAAACGACTGTTTTTTTCTTCCGTTACTATCCATTGTTTACATCTGATACCTTCATCATCTAAGGGGCCAAAGTCCAACAAAGATTGTCAATTAGTTCTCTGCGACACGATGTGTGGAGCTTAAATTTTGATACACGTTTCATTCACGGTTTCCTCAAATAGACGTTGCATTTTCAAAAATTTATTTTGCGCGATGGGTGCAGGTGCCGTGAAGAAATTGTTACCTCTGGATGTCGTGCTTCCGGGACTAACGGTTTTTTCGAGTTGTCAAGCTGCAAAATCAGAGACACGGCATGTAGAGTCTGAACAGGATATGGTGGCCAATGCGTAATGCTCAATTCTCGGACAAAGTCCTGCGGGAGTTCAGTCTGTTGCTCAGAAGGAGACGCCGACATTTTTCGCCCACTTTCTGCCACATGGATACACACTGCAAGGACAGAATCGAGGTGACTCCTTGTAACCTTCCATGTTTTTACATAAAATATATGTCAAAAGAAAATCTTTTTTTGCGTTACTTATAGCTTTATATAGCACTGAAAGACCTAAGTCGAAACAAGGCCCCGGGAGTAGACGACATTCCACTAGAACTACTTATAGCCTTGGGAGAGTCAGCTCTGACAAAACTCTACCGTCTGATGAGCAAGATGTATGAGACACACGAAATACCTTCAGACTTAAAGAAGAATATAATAATCCCAATCCCAAAAAAAGCAAATGTTGACAGGTGTGAAAATTACCGAACTATCAGTTTAATTAGCCACGTCTGAAAATACTAACACGAATTCTTTAGACGAATGGAAAAAGTGGTAGAAGCCAGCCTCTGGACAGATCAGTTTGAATTCTGTAGAAATGTTGGAACACGTGAGGCAATACTGGCACTACGATTTATAAATAGTCGTCACGGGTTTGCCGCCGGGGCATTGTTATTCAATCTGCATACTGAGCAAGCAGTAAAGAAAACAAAATAAAAGTTTGGAGTAGCAATTAAAATCCACGGAGAAGAAATAAAAATTTTGAGGTTTGGCGACGACACTGTAATTCTGTCAGAGACAGCAAAGGACCTGGAGGAGCAGTTGAATGGAAAGGACAGTGTCTTGAGAGGAGGATATAAGATGAACATCAACAAAGGCAAAACGAGGATAATGGAATGTAGTCGAATTAATTCAGATTATACTGAGGGAATTAGGTTCGTAAATGGGACCATTAAAGTAGCAGATGAGTTGTGCTATTTGGGGAGCAAAATAAGTGGTGAAGGTCGAAGTAGAGAGGATATAAAATGTAGACTGGCAATGGCGAGGAAAGCGTTTCTGAAGAAGAGAAATTTGTTAACATTGAGTGTAGATTTAAATATCAGAAAGTATTTGTAACGGAGTGTAGCCATGTATGGAACTGAAACATGGGCGATAAATAGTTTAGACAAGAAGAGAATAGAAGCTTTCGAAATGCAGTGCTACAGAAGAATGCTGAAGGTTAGATGGATAGATCACATAACTAATGAGGAAGTACTGGATTGAATTTTTGAGAAGAGGCCTAGAACAATGGATCGGTTGGTAGGACACGTTCTGAGGCGTCAAGGGATTATCAATTTAGCACTGGATGGAAGCGCGGAGGGTAAAAATCATGAGACCAAGGCGTGAATACACTAATCAGATTCAGAAGGATGTAAGCTGCAGTAGTTACTCGGAGATGAAGAATCTTGCACAGGATAGGGTAGCATGGAGAGGTGCATCAAACCAGTCTCTGGACTGAAGACTACAACAACAACAAGCTTCATATGTCATCTTCATTATGACAGGCCCATCATTTCGTTACTGGTTGTAGTTATTGTTAAATTTGCTTTTGAAGTTACACATTATGCGAAATGCGAAAAATTTTTAATGAAAAATACGGGTAGCTATAATTTTGCATTTGGTGCATACTGCGTAATTTATAGCTGCTTTTGAAATTTAGTAAACTACTGAATTTTTCTTTAGACTTGGGTGGACATCTCTGTCACCAGTCTCACGAAAATTAATCTTATGTCGCAAACTCACTTGTGATCGCGTGCACCAGCGATAAAACCAGGATGAAATATCCTTTTTTTTTTTTTTTTTTTTTTTAATGGACTTGTAGTCCGGGGTGATAGGTTACAATACAGCATCACCGGTCTATTGCGGTCTAACTGTGAAATATCCACTACATTCCTCATATTTGATAAGTGGTTTGGGAGATTATAACTGCGAGCAAGCTGACAAAAACAACTGAGAAGATGACGCTGTTCAAAAATCAAAATCCGTCGCGACAACTGCAGCTGTACATCTGTTCGACAACAAATCATATGACCGCCATCTTGTTCTACATAAACCCGTACAGCTCAGATATGTTTTCTCCTAACTTCCGCCTGTTTCGTCCAACAAAGCTCCTTTGTGACCGAAAGACATCAGCTGTAGCAGTCTCTAATATCGGAACGTTATCTCGACTAGTGATATTTGATCGTTTCTGTTACAAATTTTTACACCAGACTGATAGCATTATAAGTTTTTGAAACACAGTCCATCGAAGCAATGTGCTCAAAAATCGCTATTATATTTTAATTAAAGTCTTTGCGCCTTTCCTGAGTGGTTCCTCCTCCGTCTCACCGTGATCAACAGTCATCATGAAGTACCTGGCCTGAATACGATATCACACTGATAAAAACCAGTAATCGTTTTGAATAAAAGTTGAAACAAATGGTTAATGTTCGGTCATAAGACGCATTAAGAAGTATCTTCTTTATTTGGTGATACTGACTAGTTTCGGACTCTTACTCTCAGTTTCGAACCATCCTACATACAATTACATTACACTAAAATACGTCTAAGCTATACAAATTTGTCATGGTTAAGCAGTTTTTTGAGTTGTCTTACTAGCTGCATGCTACATCGTGAGTGAGGCAGTGCAGGCGAAAGCCTACGTACAAAAAGTGCCCCTGCAGTGAAGATCAAAGCAGTACTGTAGCCCACTCAACAACAGTAAATAGACCATATAGGACAGACATTGGATAACTAGTGGTTGCCGCTGTCAGTTGGTACTTCGAAAATAAAATGTTTTACAGGCCAAACAATACAATCCTTTTTCTTTTCTTAATATAAATTTAAAAACCCAGCAAGGTAAGTTGTTATAAGACACTCCTTGGTGTCCGGTGGGTTGAATTACACCGGACTGATATGCATTACGTCACGACATGACGTCACCTGCAGAAGACGCCACAGTTGCATGAGGCACGCTCAGTAGTTTCACCAGCAGGATGCTGCAGGTTCGTAAAAAAGTACTCTACGCTACCAGGACTGTTCTTTGATTGAAATTTTTAACGATACCATTATATGCAACCATACACCTAGGTTGATGCTCTGTTTGCTATAAACCGTAGTAAGGTATCATCACGATGATGATATCAGGCACAAAACGAGTCATTTTGTGAATCTTTAAATTGTATTACTTTGTCATTACTGGGCAAATGACTCTCAAATGGAGACCAATCTACTTAGGTAATGGTCGAACTCTCCAACCAGAAATCTGTTATGGATGGGGGGGGGGGGGGAGAGGGAAAGCAATTATTATCATACACATTAGTTTATTTTGCTAGTGATCCTCTTCACATAATTTCTTTTATAGTTGCTGGCGTACATTTGAAGATTCATACACAAATACATTTGAAGGTAATTATACTTGTGTTCTTTATTCAAATCTCTTTACAAAACCACTCGTTGCAGTCTGTGAATCTTGTGAAATAATCCAAATATCAAAGTAATTACGCTTACAAGTCAAACTGGCAAGAAGATTTCTTTCTGCAGATTATTCATTGCAACTGTTTTGAACTTTGAATACCGATTTTGTAATTAATAGCAAGACATGGACTTATAATCATTCGCCACGGTTACCTAGGCTATAGGCTCATAGCATCTCTTTACGAGAGAGTAGTTTGTTTATTAAAGGTCTTGTAACGCAGCGTGAAACGCAGATTTAATCTCAACATTTCCTCGGTTGAAATCCGTCCTTCATAGCCGTCACGACACACCGTGCGCAACAATTACTCTGCTAACTGTTCAGCAGGAGCAGCCAGATAGCGATCACTCGGAGCGGCTTCCGTGATTCAGAAACCGAGAGTTTCAAGACTACAAGTTGAGGCCAACCATCTTCACGAGAACCGTGAGTGGTTATCTCTCAGGCGAAACTCTCTCCTGACTCGGCTCTTGCTCGCTATCTACAGATTCATCAGCAAATAACAACTACCCAGTGAAAGAGCGCCCGTTGTTCCAAGGCGGTTATCTAGTTGCATTTTATAGCCGATACAGGTGACTTAGGGTAGTAGGATAGGGTGGGGCTAAATGAATCATTTCAACTTTTTGGATCCGAAGAAGGTAAAAAATATTTGTAATGGTGAATACATCATAGTTATAAGATATTTGTGATACAGGTACATTTCAGTATCTATTCTTCTCCACTGCAAATAGTAAATTTTAAAATTTTGAAACAAAGGAAAAATTAAAAATTTGTGGGGCTATTTCAGTTCTGACTAGGGCTACGTGACTCATTGTAAACTGTCATACAGTTATACGTAATACGGAATATTACAATTTTAAACTGTTCCAGTAGTTGTTACAGGCATTTCCCACAGCGGAACTGGTTACATATATACTTCAAAAAGAATAAATAATGCATTCTACGATTCAAAACGCCTGACGAAAACTGCTTCACATAGCTCCACTCCAATATTATTTTTTAAATGTAAGCAGTTGCTTAGATTTGTAAGCTACCTGGTAACGTAAAAATATTTTAACTGGTACTCTGTATTTCAACAATAGACCTTATTTTAAAAAGACTTAATATTGCTAGCGTATTGTTATGAGCAGTACTGTCTCACCTCTTCTATTTCCTTCTCTGTTCACGAGTTGCGTAAGTGTGGCGCGAAAAGCGCCTCTATGAGGTTGGGAATCAGGTTAACTTTAAATACACGCTGTAACTGGATGGAGTGTCAGTTGCCTTTGAGATTGGACGTGGTGAGTTGATGTTAGTCAAGAATGCCTTAAGGCGACAAAGACGCCTTTATCAACACCTCACTGAGTTTTAACGTGGTCATCTAATAGGGCTACGAGAAGCTCGATGTTACCTCTACAGTACTGGAGGAAGACTTGGCAGGAATACAGCCACTGCTGGCAGCGGTAACCATGAGAATTTACGATCACAAGAAAACCGGGCTCCTGACTGCCGAGAGGGGAGACAATAGAGTTTATGATTCTGGTGCGCCGTAGTGCGCCTGCAGCAGTAATTTGAGATGCAGTTGGCACCACAGTGACACAACAGACTATTACAAACCGTTACTACAAGGACAGCTTCGAGCCAGACACCTTGTAACTTAAATTCCACTAGCTCCAAACCAGCGCCATTTGCGACTTTTGGAGGTGTCAAGCGAGAGCTCATTGGAGGTCTGCTGCGTTTTCTGATGGAAGGTGGTTCTGCTTCGGTGCCAGTGATGTTTGTGTGTTGGTTAGGAGGCCAGTTGCGGGCCTGCAATCGACCTCCTCTGCATGTTAGACGTACTGGGTCTATATCTGGAGTTACGGTCTGGCGTGCCATTTCGTATGACAGCAAAAGCATTCTCGTGGTTATCGCACGCACCCTGAGTTCAAATTTGTGATGCGACCTGTTGTGCTGCCATTCACGAACAGCATTTCCGGCTTTGTTTTCTAACAGGTTAACCCATGCCCACATACCGCAGTTGTAACCCAACATACTGTACAGAGTGTCGACATGTTGACTGATCACCAGATCTCTCTTCAATCGAATCCATATGACACATTATCGAATGACAACTGCAGAGTCATCCAAAAACAGCATTAACCTTCCCTGTATTGACGAACAAGTGTAACAAACGGGGAACTCCATGACACAGAATGACATCCCGCAGCTGGACAACACAATGTATGGTTCAAATGGCTCTGAGCACTATGGGACTTAACTTCTGAGGTCATCAGTCCCTAGAACTTAGAACTACTTAAACCTAACTAACCTAAGGACATCACACACATTAATGCCCGAGGCATGATTCGAACCTGCCACCGTAGCAGTCTCGCGTTTCCAGACTCTAGCGCCTAGAACCACTCGGCCACTCCGGCTGGCCACAATATATGCATATTTGCGTATAACATTCTAGCGGCTACACCGGTTATTGATGTGCCAGCAGCTAATTTTTCCAATGGATTACTCCGAAAAAGAGTACAGAGTGGTTTGAGATTCTTTTTTGCGGAACATAGTAAAATTATGTGCTGCGTTCCATATGGAAGCTTGAGGTGCTTGATACACTTGCGACTTGTGAATTAATATCAGCCACACGATCGTTGCGTCTCAGCAGGACACATTGCAAAAATCCTAGAAAAAATCTTACCCTGTTGTAGCTTTTATCTATTCTACATTAGGACGTGGAATGAACAGTTGTGCAAGCATCGGCATGACTCGTAGTGACTTGGTTGTGTCGCCATTGCCTCGGCTGCCTCGTCTCATTATTTCCCGTAATAATTTTATGATGTATGGTCATAATTCCTATTATATATTCTGCAAGTGATGTCTTACATTTGAAAATGACGAGATAGTTCGTTGAAACCCTTAACGTAACCCCCTTCTTTTAAAGAAAAATTTTATGTGCAGTGACTATGGCTTCACTACTGTAGTGCCAAATAAGCATTTAACTGATATTTAGTCACAGTCCTAAAGACAATTATGTCTGAATATGGAAATGAATAAAGGTTTGTATAGTGAAACTGAAAGCTGTTTTTTTAGATACTTCTTTCGTATTTTGTATCAAGACTCAAGTTGCTAGTCACCCACATGGCTCAAAAACTCCATAGTTTACACTGTCATATTTTAGAGAAGTCACTCTTTGGTTGAGTAGTGAGAAGAATATCTGTGACTGTATTTTGAACACGAAGTCTCGGTCGTACCAGAAAACCGAACCCCTAGTTCGGAGTGCGGTAATAGGTAGACCAAACACTGTAACTAAGTTCAGAGAGGAGTGTGGAGGTGTAGGATCACGTGATGGCCTGGTACGAGTTATATACCATTTAGAGCGCTCCAAAGCTACCAGCGTGCTCTTTCAATAGGGTGGCTAATATTTTGTCCTCTGACAAATTTACAAAACAACGAGCTTCTGTTAATGAAATGACCACTTCAGGAAATGCAGATATTCTGGCTTTTGGGAAGAAATACCTTAGTCTCAAATGTAATAGATATATCTGGATGGATAACACGAGAAGTTATGGCGTGGAGCCATCATATGTATCCTTTTGCAGATTCCATTGACCTTTTCTTTCGTTACAATATGTTTCTGCCACTAACAATGAAATACTGCTGATGTGTTTGGGATCCATATCGTTTCACACTATACCCAACATGGAACGTGTACGATGAAATGTGTTACAGTGGTCTCAGGCTAGTTTCACAACCGAGTCAACGTTCCTGAAATTGAGGAAAATCCCGTCTGGTGGACAGCTGAACAAAAACCAAGAATACTCCGCTCTAACATATCTAGAGAGTTTATTCAAATCTTCAAATGTGTGTGAAATCTTTTGGCACTTAACAGCTAAGGTCATCAGTCCATAAGCTTACACACTATTTAACCTAAATTATCCTAAGGACACACACACACACCCATGCCCGAGGGAGGACTCGAACCTCCGCCGGGACCAACCGCACAGTCCATGACTGCAGCGCCTTACACCGCTCGGCTAATCCTTCGCGGCTAGAAAGTTAGGAAGGAATCTGTGAATACACTTCAGCTTTCTGTACATCCTTTCAGCTGAAAATATGGATATAAAATTACATTAACAACAGGGACGTGCAATTAGTCAGTCATCCTACACTCTACGTGCTAATGGAATCTAAAGAAATCTTAATAGGCTGTGCAGTAAAAAGTATCCTCTCCCACTTACTTTATAGAGTTGCGCATTTTATAGATGAAGACGTAGTCGTCTTTAGGATCCTTACTGTGAACGGGCTATATGTGTCTAATTTTTTGCCGTTTTTTACTGAAGACTGTGTGGCTGAGCGTTACTCGTGCCACTTTATGGAAGACAACGGAATGTAATTAACGGGGAAGGTAATACCTTGTGGCAGGTAATAGTTTCCTCACCGCTGATAGACTGCCTTTGCTACCGCTGATCAACGCTGGAGAAGTATTATAGTTTACATTCACTTGCGTGAGCGGCGTGTTATTGTCCCATAAATAGCGAGTGTTAGTTAAGTATTGCTCTTACAAAAAAAAGCTGATTCTGTCCAGGAAGTTATTAGTATTTCCAATAGAGCTTCCCAGGGACTCCGACGGACCTTTTCCTTTACTTGTGGCAAATTAGGACCAGCATATAAAATTATAGTCTTCTAAGGAATTACTTTTCTCCGTACAGAAGGTATACTCAAATAATTTTTATAGCCTCTGTTGCCATCAGCACGTACTGATGGGGATCAAACAGAACAGATGGAGTGGGAATCGTACATGGGCCAACGAAGTTAATGAGAGGCTGCGCAATTAGAAACTGCCAGGATAGAAGGCTGCGGGAGATTCGCACTAGTGGAGTTTGTTTGGCATGCAGAAGGCTCTGCGACCAACCGCTGCGTCGACAGCCTGCTGCCCGAGTGGTATCATTTGATGAACTCTGTGACCCAGATGCGCTCCACTTGTGCTTTAGAAAGTAAACACTCGCGGCGCTCGTCTTCCTGAGGGCTCAGAAGCCACATGCCGAAGCGGTTGCCGAGATTCTTATCTGTGTCGTGATCGTCCAGGCACCTGCCGCTAGACCCACAACTTGGAGTCGCGGTGATCGGAACACAGACAGAAGTGGTTCAAAATTATCAGCGGAGGTGTGCAACAATGACAATTCAGTGTTTGTTACCAAGCAAGTAGATGGGTTTTAAAGGTTTGAATCCGTGTTGCATACCACCGATGAGATCATCAACCCAGCCCTCGTCCAAACTGTCCCACTCTTCAATGGCGATACAGTGGAAGTCGCACAGAGTACGTGATCTGGTCGACGTCCAAAAAACAGCTTCTTTCAGTTCAGCACATAAGTTCATCGCTTGTACAAAATAAACTGATCCTAAATCACAGTAAGACTCAATTTTTATAGTTTATAAGACAAAATTCAACTAAACCTGAAGTTTTGATGTCACAAACAGGGCATTAGTGAAACTGAACGGTTCAAATTTATAGGTGTTCAGATAGATAGTAAACTGTCATGGAAAGCCCACGTTCGGGATCTTATTCAAAGACTTAAAGCTGCCATTTTTACTAGTCGAATGGTATCTGAAGTGAGTGAGCACTATGGGACTTAACATCTGAGGGAATCAGTCACCTAGACCTAGAAGTACTTAAACCTAACTATCCTAAGGACATCACACACATCCTTGCCCGAGTCAGGCTTCGAACCTGCGACTGTAGCAGCAGCGCGGGCCGGCAGAAATCAAATCTGCGCTTGAGTCGGGCTTCCTTAACTCTTGTGCAAAAAGGTGTGCAGTATACTGCAGCATCCATTTTCAATTAGCTACCACAAGAATTCATAAATGTTAGCAGAAATCCACGCGCTTTCAGATCGAAACTGAGGAGTTTCCTCAGGGGTCACTCTTTCTATGCTGTCGAGAAGTTCCTTGAAAAATTAAACTGATTCTCGTTGTATTGTTGATTGCGTTTACTTAAATGTATGGTCTGACTTTTTTCGGGTTCATAAAGATTCTATTATTATCTCTTATTACTTTTATGTTGTAATTTCAAGTACTGACACGTTCCATGACCTTCGAGATTTGCTCCTCAATTTGAGCCTACAGAACTTGACATGTAAATAAAATAAAATAAGTGTAGGACAGTCCGCTTTAGTACACCAATCTATCTGGAAATTTTGAGCACTGTGTGATTATATGGAAGTCCAAATACGATTGCGGCTTTCTACCATTCTTAGACGTCAAACCGTCATACTGTGGTAATAGCATACAACAGACGGACACAACAGTTCAGATCATCTCCTTTGCATAATTTCCTAAAAAAACTTTGTGCCTTTGATTGTAAAACTCTTTTTAAAGCCTCTGCATTGCAGTTTCAGTGGAAATACTGGAAAATGCAGAACACACAGCTTGTACATCAAATGGCATTCACATCATATCGCGATAAATGCATAAATAAAAAAATTAAAAATCTAATAATACGTAACTTACATCGTGTTTCAGCACTTGTCAGAACTCGAACATAATATGACATATATGCACGTCGTTGTCACATTCGTATGTTATGTGTTTAAGTGAAACATTGCGTCTACATTAAATGATAACGAAGATAGGTACATCGTGAAAATTGCTTAAATCATACATGCTATTATCACTGTTAACATTTTTACATGAACAACATCAAATCACTGCTCATGTACACCGTATACGTGACAACTGAGGTAGTTGGAGGCAAATATCATACATTGCACATTAAACACATGCCTTCAGAGTAATTTGAAATGTCCTCCAAAGTAGTTGAAAAAAATTTCGCGCCTTAAATTATACAATAAACATTTGATTTTATAAACTGGATGATTGTATTATAATGTATGATTAAATTATATAATATGACATTATACAATATAATATAAGATTATAATATAGAACGCCGGCCTTCCGTCAGCTTAACAGGAACTTATTTTAAGTTACGATATGGCAAATGATTACCCTGTAATGTAAGATGTTATGTGTCGACAGAAGTGCCGACACAGTGTTATTTTCTAAATAACACTGTGTCGGCACTTCTGTCGACACTTCTAGGGCCGAATAGGCACGCTATCAGCTCACCCAGAATATCGTGAAGTCTGAAACAGGATGCTCAATGAATGCTAATAAGAAAAGTACGTTGCTTTGGGAATACTTAACTTTAATCCATCCTTTTGGTATACATCGTTTATGGTGAATACAAGTAAGACTCTCTCCAGATATGGTTAACTGCGCCTTGCTAGGTCGTAGCTATGGACTTAGCTGAAGGCTATTCTAACTGTCTCTCGGCAAATGAGAGGAAGGCTTCGTACGTCTAGTCGCTAGCAATGTCGTCCGTACAACTGGGACGAGTGCTAGTCCGTCTTTCTAGACCTGCCATGTGGTGGCGCTAGGTCTGCAAGTACTGACAGTGGCGACACGCGGGTCCGACACGTACTAATGGACCGCGGCCGATTTAAGCTACCACCTAGCAAGTGTGGTGTCTGGCGGTGACACCACATAAGATACCTGATTATAGCAAAATATTCGCAATGTGAATGCGATTATTTCACAATCCGAACGAATTCAGAAGTAATAGCAGTGTACATGGCTACAACACTAGGAGAAAGGATGATCTTCACTACTCAAGGTTAAATCTAACTTTGGCTCAGAAGGGGGTAAATTATGCTGCCACAAAAGTCTTTAGTCACTTACCTAATAGCATCAAAAGTCTGACAGAGAGGCATATAGCGTTTAAAAGAAAATTAAAAGAATTTCTTATTGGCAACACTTTCTACTCATTAGATGAATTTTTGGATATAGTAAGTGGGTAATTTCCCCAACCCCAACCAAAAAAATTAAAAATATTAAGTGTCATATAATATTTTGTGTAATGTAATATCTTGCATAGACACCTTTTACTAACCTGACACGTTCCACATCATTACAAAGTGTCGTATTCATTATCTATGCTTCAAGTACTAATCTAATGTAATCTAATCTAATCTCTAATCTATGCCGTGTACAATACTAACGATTTAATGTTACTCATGTAAAAGATGTCAACAACGATAAAAGTATGTACGATTTTTTCCATTTTCACTATTTACTTAGCTTCTTTCTCGTCTAATGTAGACAGAGTACTGCTGTTAACGATAACGTTGAGTGTGACGACGATATGCATGCATGTCAGATGATATTTAGGTTTACAATGTAAGTAATATAGTATTATTTTACCATTTCAATTTTTGTCGTATGCATAGTATGATGTGAATGACATTTTACATATAAGTTTTGTATTTTCCAATATTTGCACTTGATAATAGTTATACGAGAAAAATTTGTATGCTTGGTATGGTATGAATGACATGTTATGTATACGCTTTGTATTTTGCCATAGTTGGAATTGATAATGGCCACACGAGAAAAATTGCAATACTAGGTTGTTCAAATAAAGCATATTACAGTCGACAGGCGCGCACGATATCCGCAACAAAGTTTTACACGACCATCTGCGAGAAGTTAATCCAACATACAGAAAGCACGTCCTACTCATGTAAGAGATAGAACATCCCTTACGTCGGTCACATGTTGCGGTCGATAACACTAGTATTAGGCCTACATGTCCTGTCTTAGACTATGCCATTAGAAGATACTACTCACTCTCGCGATACGTCACCGTATTTCATTCACAGTGGCGACATACGCGATCTCTCGCCGATACTACAGCTGCCCCTCTTCGTTCTGGGCGCTTACTTAGAGCCTACATTCTTTTCCAAGCAGTCATACCAAACTTACCAGTTACCTAGCTCCCGTTAGCTGAGTCTCTCATACTAAAGCCATATCGAGTTAAAACGCGAATGAAACCGTCGACTTGACTTCTGGCGCCAATTTCATGCGGAGGTTTGATTGTCCGAATTAGACCTCTAAGGACAGAAGAGAAAGCAGCATTTGCTTCAGAATAATTGAACTGTGTGTGTGTCGAGTTTGCTGAATTATTTTCTAGGCGACACCACAGTACCTTGTGGAGTCTGTGCGCGAGTTATAGTGATGGTCCATCGATGATACAATGAGCATATGCTTCACTATCCCCATGAATAGACTCTTCATCAGCGCTGATTTCACCCTTTCACCTCCGAGAAGAGGCTATAAGCATCTGCATTTAAGAGGTAGTCGCCACGTCATTCACACGGTATTCTCGTCTCGGAGGATGATAGCGTTAGTGAGCCTCGAGTAAGCTATAAAATAAACAGATAAACGATTGTCGGCGGAGATCGTAACTGACATATTTCCTTCTACATTTCACAATGTGAGATATCGTTGTTTAGTAACAGAATGTGGGCCTTCATTGCACCCAATGCTCATTAGTGAGTACTTGTCATTTTATACTGTAACTTCTGGAAACATTTAGAGAGAAAGGCCAAAAATGTTTAAAGATTTTATACTTACAAAATCCACCTCCATTATCTTGCGCTCAGAAGGAAAATCCATTGGAACTTAGATACACAACAGATTCAAAAATTTTGCGGCACAACCCGTATTTCGGGCAGGTGTGTTATTCTTGTGACTGCTCATGTACTGATCGGAAGATCACATCTGACATTGTTTGTAAACTCAAACGTAGATACCACTAGTGCTTTCCACGTGGGCTTTCCACGACAGTTTACTATCTAACTGAACACCTAGAAATTTGACCTGATCAGTTTCACTAATGCCCAGTCTGTGACATTAAAACTTCAGGTTTTGTTGACTTTTGTCATAGAAACTGTAAAAATCGAGTCTTACTGGGATTTATAATCCGTTTATTTTCTACAAGACATGAACTTATGTTATGAACTGCACTATTTGCAACCGAGCCAATGTTGGACACAACATTCTTTACTACCAAGCTACTGTCATCAGCAAACAGAAATATTTTACAGTTATATTAAGGGGCATATCATTTCTATAAATAAGGAGCAGAAATTGCCCCAACACTGATCCCAGGGGTACCCCCACTTGACTGTACCCCACGCACCAATTGTGAGCTGCCCCCTGTACTCCGTAATGGTGCAACTTCTGGAGCACTACTTTGTGATCAACACAATCATACGACGTAGTTAAATAAAAAAATATGGCTAGCCTTCGAAACCTTTTGCTTCACCTATCCAGTACCTCACAGAGAAAAGAGAATATAGCATTGACAGTTGTTAACCGACTTCTAAAGCGGAACTGTTCATTTGATATCAAATCGTGTGATATAAAATGATCAATTATCCTTACATACACAGCCTTTTCAATAACTTTAGCAAATACCGATGGCATAGATATAGGTCTAAAATTGTCTACATTATCCCTTTCTCCATTTTTATAAAGCGGCTTTACTGCTGAGTACTTTAATCGTTCAGGTAACTGACCATTTCTAAAGGAAAAATTCAAATATGGCTAAATATAGGGCTAACAGGCGCAGTACACTACTTTGACACTCTGTTAGTAACTCCATCATATCCATGTGAGTTCTTAGTCTGTAGTGCTATAATTATTGACTCAATCTCCACCTTGTCTGTATCACAGAGGCACATTTCAGACATCAATCTCGGAAAGTCATTTGGCAAGAGAGTTATATGATTCCCTGTAGAAACTAAATTTTTATTAAATTCACCAGCAATGCTCAAAAAATGATTGTTAAATACTGTACAAATATCTGATTTATCAGTAAGAGAAATATTCGACCTTGTGCTGCTGAGCAGACACTTTCTTCGCAACGGTGTCAGGACTACCATACCACTCAGAGCCACGTAGCACAATGTAAGACTAATATCCTAACCGACTGACACCGACACGATACACACTACCTGTCAATTACAATCAGTTGCACACGCGTTAGGGACTGCTTCTGTCAGCAATCTGTGTCAACCAGTTTCCAGAAATTTTCTAAGTTAATATTTTAAATGATACCGAAAGGGAGCTGACGTGCACGCCGTTTAGCACTCAGAAATAAATATCACTTCCCCTTGGAGTTAGGCCTTTGACGCACAATTAGCATTTTACGTCGGAAGTCATTGTGTCAGCAGACGGTTCGGAGCTGTAAACAGGTGTATGTACGGCTAATTTGTGGATGCTGCAATAAATTAATTCATGCTGCTTGACCCTAAGATCTTCATTATGTACATATATTTTCGATAGTCAGTTTAAAAGAAATAACTAAGTCATGCATCGCCTCCTGACTTTTATCTGTATTGGCCGGCCGGAGCGGCCGGCGGTTCTGGGCGCTAGAGTCTGGAACCGAGCGACCGCTACGGTCGCAGGTTCGAATCCTGCCCCGGGAATGGACGTGTGTGATGTACTTAGGTTAGTTAGGTTTAATTAGTTCTAAGTTCTAGGCTACTGATGACCTCAGCAGTTAAGTCGCATAGTGCTCAGAGCCATTTGAACCATTTTTATCTGTATTCTGACAGCTTGCATACTGTAAGCACGCCATTTTATTTGCTTGTAAATTGGGGACAATAACGTTCTGTCTGTCGGTACGTATGTTTATTTAATGGAAACGATACCACGATCCTTTATTAATGGAATGTAAAATTAATTTTAATGCATCAGACCTTTAATCGCGCTGGAAAGTGTATGTTGACGTGTCGATTTGCGCGGAATTGTGTGCAGACTTTTATTCTTACAATACACATACTGTATGACTGTATGAGGTCGTGTAAACGTGTCGCCAGTGCAATGTGTCCCCAATAAAATGAAAAGCAGAAGAAAACGTAATTAACTTGATGTGCTAGTATTATACACCATGATGGACCAAAACATTGAGACCACTGGCTTAATAACATGTTTTTCCGCCTCCGAAACGAAATACATCACTGATTCTGCGTATCAGGGATCCGAAGTTTGTTGGTAGCCTTGTGGAGGTAAGTACCGTTAGGTGTCTGCCACAGGTCATGTAACTCGTGTAGACAGCGGGTCGCTGATGTGCGTACGTTGCGGTGGCTCCCGACAGCGATCCAGATGGGGGCCATAGGATTTACATAAGGCGAATTTGGTCGCCGAGGCATCAGCGTGAATTCACTATAATTCTCCTCAAACCATTGTAGCAAGGTTATGTCTCCGAGACACGGACAGTTATACTGATGAAAAACGACATCGCCAGTGAAAAAGATATCAAGAATCAGAAGATACAGGTGGTTCTCAGCTGTCAGCGTGTCTCACGCAAGCGCCGAAGAATCCCATAGGATTATACTGTTCCCACCACCCTGTGGCCGAGGCGTGTTACATGTTTCGAGCCAGCGTTCACCTCGATGACGGCGTTCGTGGAGAATCAACCGAAGAACCGAAACGTTTCCATTGATTGATGGTCGAATCCCGATGGTACTGAGAAGGGAACCTCCCCATCGCACCCCCCTCAGATTTAGTTATAAGTTGGCGCAGTGGATAGGCCTTGAGAAACTGAACACAGATCAATCGAGAAAACAGGAAGAAGTTTTGTGGAACTATGAAAGAAAAATAATCAAAATATACAAATTGAGTAGACCATGCGCAAGATAGGCAACGCCAAGGAGAAAGTGAGCTCAGGAGTGCCGTGGTCCCGTGGTTAGCGTGAGCAGCTGCGACACGTGAGGTCCTTGGTTCAAGCCTTCCCTCGAGTGAAGTATTTACCTTCTTTATTTTCGCAAAGTTATGATCTGTCCGCTCGTTCATTGACGTCTCTGTTCACTGTAATAAGTTTAGCGTCTGTGTTTTGCGACCGCACGGCAAAACCGTGCGATTAGTAGACGAAAGGACGTGCCCCTCCAATGGGAACCGAAAACATTTGATCGCAAGGTCATAGGTCAACCGATTCCTCCACAGGAAAACACGTCTGATATATTCTATACGACACTGGTGACGGCATGTGCGTCACATGACAGGAATATGTTGTCCACCCACGTAACTTGTACACTTGGCGAATGGGTAAAAATGTTCTTCTAGCTTGCCCTATTTAGGTTTTCTTGTGGATGTGATGATCACTCCCAAAAAAGGGATGAAAACATAAGAATTTGTCACATAAACTGAAAATAAAAAATTAAATTTTTGGCTGCAGAGAAGAACCAAGGACCTCTCATTCCGCAGCTGCTCACGCTAACCACGGGACCACGGCGCTGCTGAACTCCCAGTCTCCCTGATATTGCCTATGTTTCAAATGGATTACTCAGTTTGTATATTTTGCTTATTTTTTTCATAGTTCCACACAACCTCTTCCTCTTTTAACGATTGATCTGAGTTCAGTTTTTCAAGGTCTATCCACTGTGCCAACTTATAACTAAATCTGAGGGGGGTGCGATGGGGACGTTCCCTTGTGAGCACACTGCAATCGCAATTGACAATATCGTTGGGTCAGCATGTGAACACGTAGTGGTGGTCTGCCATGGAGCTCCATATTCAACAATGTACTACGAGCAGTGTGCTCCGAAACACTTGTGCCTACATCAGAATTGTGTTAGAGATGACACGCATCACCATCTATCCAACTTTACAAAGCAGACAAGCCTCCGAACCCCATATTCTGCGAAGAGTAGCGGATATCCAAACATTTACTGCCTAGTGGTAACTTCACTGTCCTTCTACCTCTTCCCTAGATGCTCACGACAGCAGCCCGGGGACATTCGACCAATTTCACCGTTTTCGAGATACTCGTCCAAAGGCTCTGTGTAACAATAATCGGCCCTTTATCAAAGTCGCTTATCTCAGTGTATTTCCCCATTTCCAACCAATATCTCCGCTATGGTGATCAACCGTCGGTGTCTGCTCCGCTTACTTAATTTTTTACTGCGTCACGTACGCACCAGGCGTGATCCAGCGACACGGTGGGCAGTGGTCATAGTGTGTTCGCTCATCAGTGAGTGTTTACTCGTATGTACAATAGTTGTATTATCACATGGTAATAACCTTACTTCATTCTTTTTTTTTATTTACGCATGGAAAACACCACGAAAATAAGTTAACTAGAAAACGTAGAAAAAGGAAAACTGTATAAGAAGCGGAATTGGCTAACCGTATCATTATTGAGAATACGATATCTGCATTACGTTCTAAAAGAAGAGGTAAAGAACATACTTGAACTTGAAGTGCATCAATACTTAAATTATACCCATTCAGAGAGATTCTGCTTTGTAGTTTAAATTTTACAATGGTAGATAGTTTAGTTGTGCAGCGTGGCTGAAATCACATTACAATGGCTATTCTGAGGTTCTGTACACTGACATCCATGCTACGCATAACTGTGGACGGCGTATGACTTTGGTCTTATGTGACTCAGGAAGAGGATGTGTCCATGTCCATTAAGCACTTGAAAAGAACCATCCTGTAGTACTTACTAAAGTTCTAGTTTAAAATAACTGCCAGGTGGAAACAATTCCGATCATTAAATTTGCCGAGCCTGTGGAGCCCATCCAGAGTAAGTTATTCATACAATATGTCGAACTTTTTTTGAGTTTTCTTAATTCTATAGTTACTTTTGCTTATCGGTTTTCTAATCAGCGTCCCGTTATGTATGTAGTAGCTCGTCCGATGACCACGTAACTGTGGCGTTCGTGATAAACTGATGAAAGAGAAATAAAATCAAATATTAGGACGTTTCTTCTAGGCTGGATCTTTCAGTAGTGCGCGTGAAGCGTAATTGCACATATCAGCCCTCTAACGCTACTCCACAAAGGGCTGTTGTCTGCTTTCGAGTCCCATAGCGACGCACAGTTTAATCTCAAGTAAAGCTTTCACTACAGTGTATAGTCTGCTGCAGCATAAGTACATTGCGTACAATAAGCAAAGCTTAACCCGGGAACTTATAGCAAATGTAGCACCAAAACTGCTCCGCATCATGAAATTACCCGGAGGACTACCGACAAGCTAATTCCACACGAATTCCGAAGTAAATGCACAAGCAGCTAATTTCTCCACATCACCTTCAGTGCTAAAGCAATTACGCCAAACCGCAATAGCGTATTAGCTACCGGATCCGTAAGTTAGGTAATCAGGGTCTTGCTCATTAGATGAACTGCCGGGTCAGGTCAGCCGGACTCATGATCTCAAACACACACACACACACACACACACACACACACACACACACAGAGGCAGGCAGGCAGGTAGGAATTCGAACGCGCGCATCACGTACGTAGCCGACCACTTCTCTGCCAACATCAGCAGGGTGCCTCAAGGACTGTACCATCTCCTGACACCTGCGGTGATATCATCTTGAATTACGTCCACAGACGGTCCTCGCCAACATTATCCCAGTTTTAAGAGCCACCCAGGTGCCCGAATCAAAGTAATAGGCTGTTATTAAAGCACGGAACGCGGGCTAAGGGCACTGCGATGCAGGTGCGAGATTGTGGAGCTGCGTGACCGCAGAATTACAAGCCTGGCCAGCGGCGCGTCCTTGCGTCCAGCACGCTATCTAAACGGCACGTGTAGCTGAGCTGCCACTCGGCCGGAATCGCCCATCTCGCTACACACTTGACCTGTTTCGCGAATTAGGTTTGCCGTTTCCTGTCCTGGCTTAGCGCCGCCTGTCGGGGCTTATCGTTCTTCGAAGCACGTACTGCAATAAAGACGCCCCTTGTTCAGCCTCTGAGGACGATACGGTTCTTCTTGCACCGCCTGAAGTGGCTCTGATCGATGCGCTCGTAGCGTACTGCAATTAGGCCACTCCTCTGGACGTTTAATTCGTACTTTTTTTTGCCGCCTGAGAGACCAGGGCACGCCGGGGGCACCAGCCGTCGGCAGGATGTGCTGAAGGATGGCGAATCGTGTGATCCGGGCAAGGACACCACCGACGCCGTGCGGCCGCGTTACTGCAATAGTCGCCTCTCCTAGCGTCTGACGCAAATGGGAACTCGACCAATTCCTGCCGAGACGGTCACTCTTTGCTTAGAAAGCGGCCGTGAAACGTTAAATGTCAACTTCTCATCGAGGTCGGACGCAATAGTCAGCGCTCGGAAAAGAGTGCGAAGAAGAAGATCACTTTGCCCTGTCGGTGCTGGCGATGCCTTATGGGGCAATAAGAGTTTCTGACGCACCTGCGCCGTTTCGGGACGAGACAGTTTGCCTGCCTGTGGTCTTCCCTTTCGCCTCGCTTTGGAAAGAGCGCTCCCTTTGTGTGAGCTGCGCCGTCGCCATGCACTTCTTACTACATACGCTTGTCATGATGCGAGTCCTGCCGCAACTTCATTCGTCTG
The DNA here is from genome assembly GCF_023864275.1 of Schistocerca cancellata. NCBI lineage: Eukaryota > Metazoa > Arthropoda > Insecta > Orthoptera > Acrididae > Schistocerca > Schistocerca cancellata. Next base: position 211,627,158 of record NC_064634.1, read on the forward strand.
ACAGTTAGAGGCTATCCAGTTGCAGGCGAACACGTGGTGAAAGTAAAAGGTTTAAAAATTTTTACAGGAAGATGAACTATCAGGGCCTCGACACTACTGGGTAATACAAGGAAAACCCCGATCATCAGCGTAAAGAATATTCATTTGCTGATTATTCGTGCGTACTATTAGTTTGGTGCATAAGTTCGTATCGTTTTTGTTTTGCATATTGGTGTTCCAGTTGGTATGGGTTTATTATTGGATTGTCATTTCTTATTTGTAGCTCATTGTTCTTATTTGAGTTAACATTTTGAGACTTGCAGATAGTGAGTGGAGCTTTGAACGCCTGAAAATGAAGTGCTAAGCGGAGAAATCGGAACATTTTCGACATATCCTTCTGTTTGAGATCAAAAGAGCGGCGGAGGCAGTCAGCAACATTTACGCCGTGTGTAGGGCAATGTCAATGGACAGAGCACGTCAGCAAAATGTTTTTCTCATTTAAAGGAGGATCGTTCTGACATTAGTGACTCTTCCACGTTCAGGGAGACATTCAGAGTCTATTATTTATTTATTTATCGTATGGCTACAACAGCAGACCTTGACAGGAACATAAAGTTTAATTTTACACGTATATCCAGTTACACATTTACATATAGTTTAGTTTTACTTTTTGGCACAAATTTTATACACGTTTTTAAATTGTGAAAATTACTAACGTAATGTTACTGACTACTTCAACTGATACAATTGCAAGTTTAAAACAATACAGATACATTTAAGTCAAATGGTTCAAATGGCTCTGAGCACTACGGGACTTAACATCTGAGGTCATCAGTCCCCTAGAACGTAGAACTACGTAGACCTAACTAACCTAAGGACATACAATATCCATGCCCGAGGCAGGATTGGAACCTGCGACGTAGCAGTCGCGTGGTTCCGGACTGAAGAGCCTAGAACCGCTCGACCACCGCGGCCGACGGTACATTTAATCATAGTTCAATATATAATGATTGAAGCCAACTAACAGCAGACGGAGTAGCACTAATAAAGTCACTATATGGTGCAGGATACTTCCTCTGTGGACAGTCTCTAACAATATGTTGAACAATTTATTCTGGTGCCCCACAGTCACAGGCTGGAGAATCTCGCAGTCCCCATTTGTGCATCATAGTTTTGCACCTGCCGTGACCAGTTCTTATTCTGTTCAGGCTTGTCCACTCACTTCTATTCAGATGAAATCCTGCTAGGCCGGCAGTTCGGTCCTGGACACCTTGATGTGCTATTGTTGCAGCATTCAACCTCTTGCGCCACTCTTCTTGTCGTTCCTTCCATTATGCACAGTAGACTGCGATATTGTAAGCGGTCTGCGGGAGGGTTGCTTAACACTGTATGAATTAGGAGGTCTTGTGGGTAGTCGGGGTGGTAAGTTTCCTCCATTCTCGATTGATTGCTTCTTGGCGTCGTAATTCAGGTGGTAGGATGTTGCTGATAGTGTGCAGCCAGGGTATAGGGTGGATTTTAATGTGTCATTGACTCGTTCAGATGTACAGCTTCCTCATGTGGGCACTACACTATGTGATCAAAAGTATCCGGACACCTGACTGAAAATGTCTTTAAAGTTCGTGGCGCCCTCCATCGGTAATGCTGGAATTCTGTATGGTGCTGGCCCACCCTTAGCCTTGATAACAATTTCCACTCTCGCAGACATATGTTTAATCAGGTACTGGAAAATTTCTTGGGGAATGGCAGCCATTTCTGCACGGAGTGCTGCACTGAGGAGGGGTATCGATGTCGGTCGGTGAGGCCTGGCACGAAGTCGGCGTTCCAAGACAGCCCAAAGATGTTCTGCAGGACTCAGGTCAGGACTCCGTGCAGGCCTGTCCATTACATGGATGTTCATGTCGTGTAAGCTCTTCGTCGCAGGCTGTGCATTACGAACAGGTGCTCGATCGTGCTGAAAGATGCAATCGTCATCCCAGAATTACTCTTGAACAGTGGGAAGCAAGTAGGTGCTTAAAACATCAGTGTAGGCCTGTGCTGTGATAATTCCACGCAAAACAACAAGGGGTGCAAGCCCCCTCCATGAAAAGAATGGCCACACCATAACACCACCGCCACCGAATTTTACTGTTGGCACTCCACACGGTGGCAGATGATATTTACTGGGCATTCGCCATACCCACACCCTGTCATCGGGTCACCACGTTGTGTATCGTGATTCGCCACCCCACACAACTCTTCCCACTGTTGAATCGTACAATGTTTACGATCCTTACACCAAGCGAAGAGTCGTTTGGCATTGATCGAAGTGATGTCCGGCTTATGGGCAGCCGCTCGACCATGAAATTCAAGTTCTCTCACCTCCCGCCTAACGCTTATAGTACTTGCACTTTTGAATTCTTGTGTGACGGTCTGGATAGTTGTCTGCCTATTACACATTTCAACCCTCTTCAACTGCCAATTTAGTCTCTGTCAGCCAACAGATACGGTCGGCCTCAACGCTTTTGTGATGTACGTGTCCCTTCACGTTTCCACTTCACTATCACTTCGGAAATAGTGAACCTAGGGATGTTTAGAAGCGTGGAAACCTCGCGTACAGATCTATGACACAAGTGATACCCAATCACCTGACCACGTTCGAAGTCCGTGTGTCGCGCGGTGTGCCCCATTCTGCTGTCTCACGATATACACTCCTGGAAATTTAAATAAGAACACCGTGAATTCATTGTCCCAGGAAGGGGAAACTTTATTGACACATTCCTGGGGTCAGATACATCACATGATCACACTGACAGAACCACAGGCACATAGACACAGGCAACAGAGCATGCACAATGTCGGCACTAGTACAGTGTATATCCACCTTTCGCAGCAATGCAGGCTGCTATTCTCCCATGGAGACGATCGTAGAGATGCTGGATGTAGTCCTGTGGAACGGCTTGCCATGCCATTTCCACCTGGCGCCTCAGTTGGACCAGCGTTCGTGCTGGACGTGCAGACCGCGTGAGACGACGCTTCATCCAGTCCCAAACATGCTCAATGGGGGACAGATCCGGAGATCTTGCTGGCCAGGGTAGTTGACTTACACCTTCTAGAGCACGTTGGGTGGCACGGGATACATGCGGACGTGCATTGTCCTGTTGGAACAGCAAGTTCCCTTGCCGGTCTAGGAATGGTAGAACGATGGGTTCGATGACGGTTTGGATGTACCGTGCACTATTCAGTGTCCCCTCGACGATCACCAGTGGTGTACGGCCAATGTAGGAGATCGCTCCCCACACCATGATGCCGGGTGTTGGCCCTGTGTGCCTCGGTCGTATGCAGTCCTGATTGTGGCGTTCACCTGCACGGCGCCAAACACGCATACGACCATCATTGGCACCAAGGCAGAAGCGACTCTCATCGCTGAAGACGACACGTCTCCATTCGTCCCTCCATTCACGCCTGTCGCGACACCACTGGAGGCGGGCTGCACGATGTTGGGGCGTGAGCGGAAGACGGCCTAACGGTGTGCGGGACCGTAGCCCAGCTTCATGGAGACGGTTGCGAATGGTCCTCGCCGATACCCCAGGAGCAACAGTGTCCCTAATTTGCTGCGAAGTGGCGGTGCGGTCCCCTACGGCACTGCGTAGGATCCTACGGTCTTGGCGTGCATCCGTGCGTCGCTGCGGTCCGGTCCCAGGTCGACGGGCACGTGCACCTTCCGCCGACCACTGGCGACAACATCGATGTACTGTGGAGACCTCACGCCCCACGTGTTGAGCAATTCGGCGGTACGTCCACCCGGCCTCCCGCATGCCCACTATACGCCCTCGCTCAAAGTCCGTCAACTGCACATACGGTTCACGTCCACGCTGTCGCGGCATGCTACCAGTGTTAAAGACTGCGATGGAGCTCCGTATGCCACGGCAAACTGGCTGACACTGACGGCGGCGGTGCACAAATGCTACGCAGCTAGCGCCATTCGACGGCCAACACCGCGGTTCCTGGTGTGTCCGCTGTGCCGTGCGTGTGATCATTGCTTGTACAGCCCTCTCGCAGTGTCCGGAGCAAGTATGGTGGGTCTGACACACCGGTGTCAATGTGTTCTTTTTTCCATTTCCAGGAGTGTATAATGACTACTCGCAGCACAATGCACCTAAAATGAAAAACGTATTTGTTGGGGTATCCGAATATTTTTGATCACATGGTGTATGTTGCCATAATGGAGCACAGTATTAGGCAACTGGTTATAGCATCGTAAGTACTGTGGTACGTTCAGTGATGATCCTTGAAACGCATTCATCCGCAGATTCACGTCAGTGTACTCTAAAACTGGCAAATGTGATTAACTGTGATTATTGCGCTATCGTGCGTCATTTGCATACAATGATGCAGGTTCAAAAATCGGACGTATTCTCTATGCCGAAATCATAAAAGCCAGCGGATGGCCTATGTGCGTCTCATTTTTCTGGTCATCAAGTGGGTCGTGAACAACACCAACCATTCCTAGGCTCTATCGTTACTCGTTAAGAGATATGGTGTCTTTATACTGCCATAAGGAAAGTAAAGAATGGACTAGACCAAACCAAGCAGCAACTCCCCATACAAAGGCCTGTGCACGTCCCCGAAAGATAATCTGATGGAACGGTGACGGCATACTGTACTACGAATTGGTCTCCCGAGATGTTACCATCACTGCTGTGATTTATAGTCAACAACTGGGATGTCTTGTAGACGCAATCCAAGAACAACGACCGGGAAGATTGCGTGAAGTGATGCTGCTCTACGGTAACGCCCATGCGCATTCTCCTAGGCAGACAAAAAGCACTATACAGGTGTTGGATTGGTAAGCCATTCCCCACCCACCTAATTTACCTCATCTTACGCCCTCAGATTTTCACCTTGTGCGGTCGCTATCCAACAACCTTAAAGGAACGTTCCCGGTTGGAAATGAGCTCCGAATACGGCTCGACGAGTTCTTTGCCTCAGTCGTGATCTCTACAGCCACTGAATCGAAAAGCTATCGCAGCATTGGCGGACTGTAGTAAATAGTGAAGGAGAATATATTATTGATGACTAAAGTCTGTGTTATGTGTATCTGCTGTGTTTATTAAACTTACGGAATAAATCTATGACTTATGCACCAACCCAGTGCTTTTTAGAAATACGAGGAAAGGAAGCCCTAAAAGTATTCTGGTACAATTAGAACAAATTCTTTTGTTTGGGTACAAATTTTTCATAGTGAACAAATGCATTTGTTTGGGTACAATTTTGTGATAGCGAGGATGTAGATGACGAAAATACCCGCAAGAGCTGAAACAGCGATGCTTGCGCAGCAAAGCGGAAAAAATGTGTGGTCGTTAGAGGGCGAGAGCGAAGAGGAGGCGGGCGAGGAACTCGTTAACACTGAAGCGCGACGAACTGTTATTACAGTACGGCAGACTGAAATTATTTTTACTATAAGTGAGTTTTACTGGACAGAAAACAAGATACATGATAAACAAGTGAGTCTAAGCACAATGCACCTAAAATGTATTTTTATGAATAAGTGGTTGTTTCAGGCTAGAAACGTGTAAACTGTGTAATGGGCTTTCAAATGTAAAGTGTAGCGTATTATGTAATTTACAAAACAGCAGAATGAATTTTCACTATTCAACGGAGTGCCCGTGTATGAAATATTATGTCAAATCAGAACTGTGTGCCGACCGGGTACTCAAACCTCCACCTTTTGAATTTCACGGGCAGTTGCTCTACCAAATGAGCTACCCGAGTACAACTGATGATCCATCCCCACGGGCTGTCTCGAAGGGCCAGAGGCGTGCTCGCATATTCCACATGGTAGAACATCTGTCCATGAAAGTCTATCAAAATTTTATAGTAACAGTAACAGAGAAAATCATCGAAGGAACTAATTTTTATACTTGGTAGAAATGCCTTTTTTTTTACAAAGCTTATTATCTGACTTAAACGTCATGACTTGACGTTGCGTTACAGTTTTCCGTTGTGTTATAACACCTTAAATGTATATAAGGGTTGTGTTGCGCCAGTACATCTGAGACAGTTGCAGTATCGATAACCGACTTTTATATTTCAATAAAAAGGTTCAAATGGCTCTGAGTACTATGCGACTTAACTTCTGAGGTCATCAGTCATCTAGAACTTAAAACTAATTAAACCTAACTAACCTAAGGACATCACACACATCCATGCCCGAGGCAAGATTCGAACCTGCGACCGTAGCGGTCGCTCGGCTCCAGACTGTAGCGCCTAGAACCGCACGGCCACTCCGGCCGGCTTTTATATCGCAACCTGGGATCAGAGTGACTTTTATAATTTACCTGCTTCCAATTTTCAAGCAATACATTTCCGTACGATTGTAAAATAACAGTCAATCAGTTGCAGATTTAAAGGTTCATTAACCCATTACGAGGTATCGAGAAATTTATGGTGAAACCGCAGTAAAGGGTTAATAAACCTTTAATTCCGTAACAGGTAAGCTGCTATTTTCGAAAGCTATCAAGTTTCTACGTGTACCGTTACTGAAGGACAGCGGCGTTTAAAATTTTAAAATCCATCTTCATGGTCCTGTCTAACCCGCCTACCTTCGGAATTTCAGACAAACTTGTAAAGGCTGCTTAGCTTCTAAATAGAAAAACTACTTTGTGAAAAGGAGAGATGTGAAGATGGATTGCTTCTTATCCGAAACAAGCTGCATTGAAACAGACTTAACTTCCGAAAGTTTTTAACAACATTTTTTACTGTCACAGACGTTGTGGTTTTGCTTGTGACATAAAATTGTATACCTTTTCTTGTTGTAGGTCTAGCATCGTTATAGACGCCAAATAATCGACTGCTAAGATGCTGCGTAAATCTATTAAAAGTACGAGGCACAAAGTAACACAATAAGTAATATACGGAAGAAAGCTATCTACAGCAGAAGGTATACGACTTTACTGTTGTGTTATTAACCATCGTTCCGTCCTCTTGAAACTGTGGTTGGTGAAATGTTGCCTGGTAAATACGGTAAACCCGCTGATATTGAAAAATGCTTAAACAGAACTTTTGCTCCTGATAAAATGACAGCTGCGAGGAACCTGGCACCTGAGCGTAATACTGGTCTGCGGGATGGGGTTCATAAAACGAGCGTGACGCAAGATTACAGAAGACGAGAATGAATTTCCACTCCTCAGCTTCTGAGCTCAGGTTACTTTAATGAATGACTAAAGGTTAAATTTCGAGTGGGAAAAGATTAGGGTGCACTTAAGGCATGATTTCAGCACTGCGACTAATAGTGGAAAGAAGAATTAGATGAAAGAAGGAAACATATGTTGCATTTGTATATTGGGAGGAGACTTGTGATAATATGCAATGGTATAATTTTTTTTCATTTTAGGCAATGTCGTGTCAGCTACAATGAAACAATGGAAACATATTCTCTGCATGTGAAGTAGACTGGAAAATTCATCGCAAATGGAATGGCATAAGAGGACTAAAACAAGAAAGTTATAAGATGCCACTGTGTATGAACTTGTGTTACGAAAAGTATAATTCTTTTGCCGGGGATATAACTTCAACACGACACGTTTCGTGGATGACACGGCAGTGGTCGCTGTAAGCGAACAAGAATTGAGTCAGGCGGTTAATGAATTGTAACTTGTGTTAGCTGTAACAAGGACGCAAAATATAATTCGAACAACAACGGTAAATGAGAATGATATTGCTTAGACTGGAAGTCCGCTTCATTTATGGAGTTTTAGAGTAATAAGAACGTAAACGAAAAAGAAAACTACAGAAGGGGAAAAGGTATCAACGATCCGTACAGAGACTAGACTGCAATTGTGAAAGTAGAAGGACGCGAAAGAGAGGAGGTGGTTGAGGAGGGAGTGAGGCAGATATGTAGACTTTCCACCGTGTAATAACATCTGTGCATTTCGTAAGTAATAAAGGAAAGCAACAGGAACTTTGGGAAGACAACGTTGATTGAGAAGAAATTAAATGAATTATATTTGTTTACAACTTTCGTGATCTAGCAGAGATAGAAAATTACTTCGAAGGGCAGTTGAAAGGAATGGATAATATTTGGAAAAGAGGTTATTATGTCGACGTCAACAAAATTGAAACAGGGGTAATCGAATGTAGTCGAGTTAAATTAGGTATGGCTGACGGAACTTTGTTAGGAAATCTGTTGCGTGCTCATAAATGTAACAGACAATGGCTAAAGTAGAGGTTATAAAACAGCCTGTAAATAGCGAGAAACGGGTTTCAGAAAGAGATACATAACTAATAAGGAGGTACTGAATGGAATTTAAGAGGTAAATAATAAGGAAGTACTTAATTGAATTCGAGACGCAAATAATTTGACTGAAAGAAAGGGTCCGTTAAAAGAACACTTCCTGAGATTTCAAGGAGTAGTCAATTTGATAATGGAAGAGAATAATTCTAGAGGGAGACCTTGCCTTGACTGTGGCGCGCAGTAATGTGCGTAGGCTATGGTAGTATTGCAGAGAGGTAAAAGCTGGGTCAACATGGATTGAAGACCATGAACTGAAGACCATGAACTGAAGGTCACAAATTCAGCAACAACACTAACGACGCTAGTGAGAATATTCTCTCTTAGGCATTCTTAGAATGAAAGCCTGGCCCACTACGGATACACTTTTGTTATCACTTGAATTTCTCTTCATTCTGCTGAGTCCCTTCTTCAGATTCTGTACCAGACCTTAGACTATAAACCAGCTTTAGATTCTTGCCAACGCTGACGTACTTCGTGATTGTTTTATCAGTCAAGAGTTCAACATTGTTGCAGCTTGATCGGCATGGCCTCCTTTTAATTAGGCCTATGTACGACCGTGGAAGGCGGATTACTGGTAAGATAGGACAAAATTGTTACAGAAAACTTCATAGTCAAATTCGTTTACTGTTTCAGAATATTTATACTATACCACTGTACATTTCGAAGTCATAGTTTCACCATCATGGCTTACTCATGTTACATCCAACATATGCAAGTTCCTGTAATGACTGTATATGTTAAACATTTGGAAATTTCATTACTGAGATGTCAGATAGAAAATAAGTCAACAAAAGTGACAGTCATGCAGATTCTGGAGTCGTGACACCGCAATGGAGGTCGTCACACAACAAAAAGCCCTGATAATTAGAATGTGATTCCAGATGTTCACTAGGGTAGAGAAACTGCTCGAAAACTAGTAGAAAGATTTTATTATTACGTTTTCCGTTGTGTGTGTGCATGAATGTATTAGTGTGCGTGTTTGTGTCTTTTTGTGTGTATTTGTGTGGGTCATATGTGAAGTTGGACGCCAGTTCGACTACTTTCGTGTCCCTAATCTATTCCAACTGTCCAATTAGGGAGAGGCGTCCTGGAGCTAGATTAAAGACAGAAAAAATATTCGTGTTTCATCCAGGCTTCGATTCCGCGACCTCCTAGTTCCCAGGTTCCCATTTTACTGCTCATCTAGGCGTCGATGCCGAAAATAAGAAGTAACGGAGTTGGACAAATATATGGAAACGCTGCGACAAATACATGCTCGAACAAAAATACAGATCCTGGCCAAATGTACAGGTTGCACTGTTGTATTTAATCACGAATGGCACCTATGCAGTCGTGGTCAGAATAGTGTGTGTAGCTGAGACTGCATTATGTTGGAACTAAGTGAATCAGAACATGGGTTGACTGTCGGAGCTCATACGGTGCGTACTTTTGTACCTAACGGTTCAAATGGTTCAAATGGCTCTGAGCACTATGGGACTCAACTGCTGAGGTGATTAGTCCCCTAGAACTTAGAACTAGTTAAACTTAACTAACCTAAGGACATCACAAACATCCATGCCCGAGGCAGGATTCGAACCTGCGACCGTAGCGGTCTTGCGGTTCCAGACTGCAGCGCCTTTAACCGCACGGCCACTTCGGCCGGCAGGTGTACCTAACGGAGCCGAAGTGTTGGGTGTTTCAAGAAGCGCTTATACAATATACGAGGAAAACGGAAAAACATCATCCACTAAGTCCCAACGTGGACGAAATTGTGTATTTAGTGATCGTGACAGATGGTCTTGCGGACTGTGCCGAAAAATAAGAGGACGGCAGTGTAAGTGACTGTACGACAGAATGCTGCACTTAAGAACTATGTCTGCACCTAAACAACACAAAAGGAGCTGCATAAGCAGGGAACTTGAGGGTGATCTGGAATTACGAGATCAGAAACACGAATGCCCGTGTTAGGAAAACGTGCTGCCGTAGACACAATATCTGGACTATGGAACGATAGAAGAAAGTAATGTGGTAGGATGAGGCTTGTTTCACGCGGTTAAAACTTACGCCTGAATTTACGTCCCAAGAGCGAAACGTGGTGGGGTTTCGGTGATGGTTTGGCCAACCATATCGTGGTATTCCATGAGACTAATGGTTAGTCTGCTAAGGTCACATTATTGCCAAGAATTATGTGACCATTTTGGCTGTTCAGATCCGTCCCATGGTACAAATAATGTTCCCTGGTGATGATACTATGTTCATAAAGGACAGGGAACCCTGTTCAAGGCTATATTGTGAGCACGAAGATGAATGGCGCAATCTCCTCTGCCCACCACAATCACCAAATCTCAATGATATTGAACCTTTGTGTTCTGCTGTAGAGAGAAGGGTGTGTCATCGCTACCCACCTCCAGCACCCTTACCTGAAGTCGCCACTATCTGGCAGGTATAGTTGTATAAGAAAGCCGTGCATGGCCTGTATTTATCAGTTCCGAGACGAATGGTATCTGGTTGGAATGCTAACTGGTTTCCTTCATCGTATTAGATATGCTAATGCGTTCTTGTAGCTTCCATATTCTTGTCCACCCCATGCAACTTCCGTGTGACTGAGCTGTAGATCGTCACGGTTGGTCAGCAGAACAAAGACCCCATGTAGCGTCTTATATTACTTGATCTACATCTACATCTACTTGGTTACTCTGCTATTCGCAACTAAGTGTCTGGCAGAGGGTTCAATAGGCAACGGCCTTGTCGCAGTGGATACACCGGTTCCCGTGAGGTCACCGAAGTTAAGCGCTGTCGGGCATGGTCCGCCCTTTGATGGGTGACCATCCAGGCCGCCATGCGCCGTTGCCATTTTTCGAGATGCACTCAGCCTCATGATGCCAATTGAGGAGCTACTCGATCGAATAGTAGCGGCTTCGGTAAAGAATACCATCATAACGACCGGGAGAGCGGTGTGCTGACCACACGCCCCTGCTATCCGCATCCTCCACCGAGGATGACATGGCGATCGGATGGTCCCGGCAGGCCACTCGTGGATTGAAGACGGAGTGTTTTTTTCGGGGGGCAGAGGTCTCAATGAACCATCTTCAAGCTGTCTCTCTACCGTTCCACTCTCGAACGGCGCGTGGGAAAAAAAGGGGCACCTAAATTTTTCTGTGCGAGCCCTGTTTCTCATATTTTATCGTGATGATCATTTCTCCCTATGTAGGTGGGTGCCAACAGAATGTTTTCGCAATCGGAGGAGATGACTGGTGCCTGAAATTTCGTGAGAAGATCCAGTCCCAACGAAAAACACAATTGTTTTAATGATTGCAATACTCCACAATAGAGCTGACAAGTGTAGTGTACGCAGTCTCTTTAGTAGATCTGTTGCACCTTCTACGTGTTCTGCCAATGCATCGCAGTGTTTGGTTTGCTCTACCCACAGCATTATCTATGGGATTGTTCCAATTTAGGTTATTTGTAATTGTATTCCCTAAGTAACATATTGAAAAATCCGCCCCGGTTGCGAAAATTTTCTGGTCTTTACCCAGGTTTCGGCTAGAATAATCTAGCCTTCGTCTGAAGCATAAAATTACTATAACATGCCGGAGTAAGGCACAGTCAACATTAAAAATTAAAACCTGTAGTACCGTGGTACCACGTCGCATTAACTACGTTGGCACTCAACATAGTTGCCGCTGCCAACCGACCGCGTGTGAAGTGATGCCGGGGCTGGACTCCAGTTAAGTAGTTTTAATTCGACATGGTACCACGGTACTATAGGTTTTAATTTTTTAATGTTGACTGTGCCTTACTCTGGCATGTTATAGTAATTTAATGCTTCTGAAGAAGGCTAGATTATTCTACCCGAAACCTGGGTAAAGACCAGAAAAGTTTCGTAACTGAGGCGGATTTTTGAAAATATTAGTCTATCACAGTTGCTGACGGGGCTGTAATATGTTAAAAATTCTTAATCCCTAAGTATTTAGCTGAATTTACAGCCTTCAGATGTGTGTTACTTATCGCGTAATCGAAATTTAGCGGATTTCTTTTAATACGCACGTGAATAACTTCACTCTTTTCTTTATTCAAGGTCAACTGCCACTTTTCGCACCATAGAGATATCTCTATCATTTTGCAATTCGTTTTGGTCATCTGATGACTTCACAAGACGGTCAATGACACCATCATTTTCAGATAATCCTGTGCCGCTAAAACAGATCAGGAAAAATAGAGGGCCTACAACACTTCCTTGGGTAACTTCAACTGAGGATACAGACCGTCTTAGAACATGATTTGGTACCTGTCCACAGTCTGTGAAATGATTATGTTTGATGGTGGTCTTTCTTAGTATGCTATTCGATTTAGGCGTTTAACTGCAGAAAGAGAAAAAAAAAAAAAACATTCTGCGTCGCCGATGTGAACGCAGCACATTCCGTGCCTTGCGCTCCCTCGAACGGCTAGCGGTGTAACAGGTCGTCTTAATGAAGAATCCATGTTGAAACGCTATCTGACATCAGATGTGGCCAGCTAGTGTGATTGCGCCGAGTTTAGCCAGCGGCAGACAAGTGAAAGTCGTCTGCCGGGTCAAACGTAAATCCGATTAATTGGTGGTGCGCTTATTGCGCACACCAGTAGCTTTCCATCTAGGGCACGAGCGACGACCCGCATTATTTATTACCCGGAGAGGCAGATGAGCTACACTGAAGACATCAGTATCTGTCTCTAGCGGAATGCATGACTTCTTATGGCGAGTTGGAGAAGCGCTAATATTTACGATGACAGGGCTACGTTAGAAGCAGATTTGCTGGTACCTAGTTTCATGAGCTTGTGCGACGAGTTACTTATAAATCGCGACCCACTTTCGTTTCTGTCACACGTTTAGCTCTCAGCTGTTAGGTTCACAGATTCAAGAAGAAAAAGTGTGGTACTTAATTGATTTTAAAGTTAACGACAAAGGATCGAAAAAAGTCCTTACACACATACACATTCAAAGCTGATTCAAACACGTTAAGTGGTTATGAATTGGGTACTGGTTATAAGCAGCTGATGCAGCTCTCTGCAACAGTCTGGCCCTTGCAAGCTCCGTTATTTCTGCATAAATACTGAAAGCTACATCCACCTGGTCATGTTCAGCACGGTTAAGCATTGGTCTTCCTCTACATCTCCCCATGCGCCCACGCCCCTCTTCTGCCACCTCGCCGGCCGGAGTGGCCGTGCGGTTCTAGGCGCTACAGTCTGGAACCACGCGACCGCTATGGTCGCAGGTTCGAATCCTGCCTCGGGCAGGGATGTGTGTGATGTCCTTAGGTTAGTTAGGTTTAAGTAGTTCTAAGTTATAGGGGACTGATGACCTTAGAAGTTAAGTCCCATAGTGCTCAGAGCCATTTGAACCATTCTCCCTCCTCCCCCCTTCCTTTCAATACCAAACTGACGAGTCTTTATGCAACGTGTTTTATCAGCCGATTCATTTTTTTAGTCAAGTAGCGTAAATTATTTCTCTTTCCTCCGATTCCATTCGGTACTTCTTTATTTGTTGTCTTATTCACCTATCCTACGTTATTCATCCGTAATGTGTATTTCAGTTGCTTGCATTCACCACTTGTGTGACCTCTTCATGTTCCACGTCCCACATTTATAAAGGTTGCCTTCAGATACGGTTTCCTGACCCTTAAATCCATATTACATATTAACAAATTTCTCCTTTTCAAAAACAGCGTCCTTGCTTTAGCAGTTCCGCATTTTGTATCTTCTCTAGCTCCTTATAATCAGTTGTTTTGTTGCCTAAGTAACAAAACTCATCACTGCTTTTAGTATCTCATTTTTAAGGATTATTCACTCACAATCGCATCATTTCATTCAACTACGTTCTCTTATCTCTATCTCCATAAACTCAAGACATTGCCTGTCTCGTGTATCTCGCACACCAGTTTTGTCACGCATGGCTATCGCAAGATCTCAGTATTTTTGAAGGAATGTAGTCTACTCAAGAGCCGTGTTTCCACTTCGGAGTTTCAGTCTGTTTCAAATTCTTCTCGCAGTAGCACTTCTTCCATTTCATCACGCTCATCCTCTTCCCTGTATATTACTACTCTCAACTTTAGAAATAACAGATAGCAAAGTAGTATTTCCTACTACGGAATATGGAAGACAATTCTTGCGTACATCTCAAGCGAAAAATCGTAACATTCCAGTATAGGTGTAAATTCCGTTTTACGTAACTTTTTTATCAAATTTAAAGCAAAAACTGATGCTCTGATTAATTGTCCACGCGCATTTTGTGGAAATTCATTTTAAAAATATTGCTGTGTGATTACATTATTATCTATTTTTAGTTTCCAATTATGTTTCAGAAATATGTTTCTCACTGGTATATGGTTGATAAAACTGTCTGGTTTTGTAAAAAGGCAGGTGTAACGTTCTTTCGATACAGTGAATGGAAAGAAAGCATGTTGGTGTGAACTGCTAGCGGCATGAGTAACACATTCCGCCCACTACTCTTTGGTTGGACAACGAGGAGCAGTTGTGTGGTCATTATCTAGGAGGACGAACAGATGGTTCTGTCCACTATTAGATAAAGCTAGACGGAAATAACCAGTTGTCACAACTTCCTGCAATCATAGCTGCACTATTCCACTGTCACCTCAGACTAAAACACGAGTGTAAGTTAGTAGATAAGCTGTACATCAGTTGTAAACTCTACTGGATTCTCATCAAATTCAAAGTCTTTAAGAGTTACGTGGCCGCTTGTTCACTTGTTTCCTATTGTTTCAGGATCTTCACCGGACGTTTGTTGCCAGCCTCTAAGATTTTTTGCTTCATGTGGACCGATAAGAAAGTGGGAGGTTCTCAGCAGAATCTGTGAAGAAAGGAGTTAGTGGAAAACACTGAGTAGTAGAAGGGGCAGGCTGGCAGAGCATGAAGAAATAACTTTCACGGCAATAAAGACGACACGAAGGGGTGAAACTGCTGAAAAGGACAGGGTCTGGAATATAGGCAACAAATAATTGAGGACACAGAATGTAAGTGGCATTGATTCACTAAGAAAAATGACAGGGAAACCACAAGTTAGGATATTGGTTATTTGTCAAGCAATTGGAAAATGAAAATTATGAATCTAGGATTCCAATTGGAATAACGACTCGTTTGTTTCATAACTGTTCATGTTCGACATTAAATTCTATCGAGGACGTCAATTCGATTCTGATTCATTTGCAGATCCACAATTAACCAATTAACTAACAAAACCTTCATAGTAAAACGTTCACGGTTGAGGATGCTGTCCTTAGTATTCTTGGCAATGAGCTGTCAATTTTTGACTCTGATGGATTTTTGACTCTGATGGATTCAGATTCGATAGGCTTCTTCACAAAATCATAGGCACTTGCCCGTACAAGCAAGAGATCAACTGTTCATTGTCTTGGTCGTCTACGGATTCAGTAATAAATGACAAAAGCAACTGTTTCCAAACGTCAACAGCCTGTCTGAATTCAAATGCATAACAATACGATGTGTCCTGATGTCGCTGTTGCAATCAGTGGCAGAACAAATACGCATACCCACACGTCTATATACAGATTTCGCTCACTTGCCTAGCGACGTGAAAGATAAGCTCCTTCCAAGCTACGCACAACGATAAGTAAATCATATTATGAATTTTTCAATCGTCTTCAACGCGACATGGATTTGTTCGAGTTGACTCCTCAAATCTCCGATTGAATCTTATGTAGCACGAAACAGATATTATGCCAAATAAAGACATACAAAACTACCAACTAATTGCTATGCTTTAGAAGGAATGGAAGTAAATCTTGCTTTCAATGCATCATTTCTTGGGTACTATTTCACAAGAATCAAACGTTGGGCAGGCAGCAATAACTAATTCATATCCAGCTTGCTTCTAATTATAATACCGGTATCTTGAACAAGAGCAACAACTACTTTTATGTTACATATCCTTCCAAAAAGTTTGAAACTATTTGATTATGTTGTATTAACCGTAAGAAATTTTAGGGTTCCCCACAGCTGCTGAGATTCTCATATGCTATGGGAGAACGAAGGCACGTTCGGTAAATTTTTTCGATTTTGTACTAAATTATTAGATACTTACGTCAGAAGCAGATACATTACTGGCCATTAAAACTGCTACACAAAGAAGAAATGCAGATGATAAACGGGTATTCATTGGACAAATATATTATAATAGAACTGACATGTGATTACATTTTCACCCAATTTGTGTACATAGATCCTGAGAAATCAGTACCCATAACAACCATCTCTGGCCGTAATAACGGCCTTGATACGCCTGGGGATTGAGTCAAACAGAGCTTGGATGCCGTGTAAGGTACAGCTGCCCATGCAGCTTCAACACGATACCACGGTTCATCAACAGTAGTGACTGGCGTATTGTGACGAGCCAGTTGCTCAGCCACCATTGACGTTTCCAATTGGTGAGAGATCTGGATAATGTGCTGGCCAGGGCAGCAGTCGAACATTTTCTGTATCTAGAAAGGCCCTACAGGACCTGCAACATGCGGTCGTGCATTATCCTTCTGAAATGTTTCAAAGGGATCAAATTAAGGGTAGAGCCACGGGTCGTAATACATCTTAAATGCGACGTCCACTGTTCAAAGTGCCGTCAATGCGAACAAGAAATGACCGAGACGTGTAACCAATGGCACCCCATACCATCACGCCGGGTGATACGCCAGTATGGCGATGACGAATACACGCTTCCAATGTGCGTTCACCACGATGTCACCAAACACGGATGCGACCATCATGATGTAGTAAACAGAACCTTGATTCATCCGAAAAAATGATGTTCTACCATTCGTGCACCCAGGTTCGTCGTTGAGTACACCATCGCAGGCGTTCCTGTCTGTGATGCAGCGTCAAGGGTAACTGCAGCCATGGTCTCCGAGCTGATAGTCCATGCTGTTGCAAACTTCGTAGAACTGTTCGTGCAGATGGTTGTCTTGCTTGCAAACGTCCCCATCTTTTGGCTCAGGGATCGAGACGTGGCTGCACGGTCCGTTACAGCCATGTGGATAAGATGCCTGTCATCTCGACTTCTAGTAATACGAGGCCGTTGGGTTCCAGCACGGCGTTTCGTATTACCCTCCTGAACCCACCGATTCCATATTCTGCTAACAGTCATTGGATCTCGACCAACGCGAGCAGCAATGTCGCGATACGATAAACTGCAATCGCGATAGGCTACAGTCCGACCTTTATCAAAGTCGGAAACGTGATGGTACGCATTTCCCCTCCTTTCGTGAGGCATCACAACAACGTTTCACGAGGCAACTCCTTTCAACTGCTGTTTGTGTATGAGAATTCGGTTGGAAACTTTCCTCATGTCAGCACGTTGTAGGTATCGCCACCGGCGCCAACCTTGTGTGAACGCTCTGAAAAGCTAATCATTTGCATATCACAGCATTTTCTTCCTGTCGGTTAAATTTCCATAGCAAGTCATCTTCGTGGTGTGTCAATTTTAATGGCCAGTAGTGTAAAAAGCTTTACTTAGTTATCATCTCAACTTCATTTGGATTTCCGCGCTCCGTGGCCGCAAACACGTCACGAGTAATTCGTAAAATTTGTAAATATCACATATGTTCTTCAGACGCGTAACTTCTTCTTTAGAGGCACTATTTTTCCAAAGATCTGAATCAGAATATGAACACATTTGCCATCATCAGTCATCACGAGAGACAATACAGATCATCGAGTAGCATTACT
Organism: Schistocerca cancellata; assembly: GCF_023864275.1. Lineage (NCBI taxonomy): Eukaryota > Metazoa > Arthropoda > Insecta > Orthoptera > Acrididae > Schistocerca > Schistocerca cancellata. Next base: position 211,645,120 of record NC_064634.1, read on the forward strand.
TTCATCATCCTATCAGAAAACAGGCTCCGTTATATTGAGGTGCACGTCGAAGTGGCGTGGAGGCAACAAGTCGGTGGGAGTCTCCTGCAGAAATGTGAGCCATGCTGCCTCCATAGCCGTCCATAATTGAGAAAATATTGTTGGTGCACGAATCTGTGCCAGAACATCTTTAGATTATGTCCAGTTAACGTTCGACGGGATTTAAGTCGGGCAGTGCTGACAGGCAAATCATTCGCTCGAACTGTGCAGATTGTTATGCATGACGCATGGTCATTCATAAAAATTCCATCGTTGATTGGGAACATTAAGTCCACGAATAACTGCAAATGGTCTCCAAGTACCCGAACATAGCAAATTCTGGCAATAATGGGTTCAGTGCGACCATGTACACACAGACTATACTATTATGGAGCCACCAACAGCTTTCACATTGCCTTGAGGCAACTTGAGTCCATGGCTTCGTGGTGTCTGCATCACAATCGAACCCTACCATCGACTCTTATTGAAATTGGGATTCTCCTGACCAGGCCACTGTTTTCTAGTCGTCCAGGGCCAACTAACTTTGTCATGAGCCTAGGAGAGCTGGTGTAGGCGATGCCGTGCTGTTAGCAGAGGCACTCGCGTCGGTAATCTGCCGCCATAGCCCATGAACACCAAACTTCGCCGCGCTTTCTGTCGTGTCTAGACAAGACAGCTTAGACACAATGAGAGGAAGCCGAAAGGCACGCGCTTAAACTCACGCAGGCCGGCGTGAGGTCTGAAACAGGATACGTAATGAATGCTATAAAGAAAAGTACGTAGCTTCAGGAATACTTAACTTTAATCCACATTTGTAGAACATCGCTCTTGATGATACATTAATAGAATCTCAATATCAATTGAATACGGCGCCTTGCTAGGTCGTAGCAAATGTAGCTGAAGGCTATGCTAACTATCGTCTCGGCAAATGAGAGCGTAGTTGTCAGTGAACCATGGGTAGCAACGTCGACTGTACAACTGGGACGAGTGCTAGTACGTCTCACTAGACCTGCCGTGTGGCGGCGCTCGGTCTGCCATTACAGTGGCGACACGCGGGTCCGTCGTATACTAGCGGACCGCGGCCGATTTAAAAGCTACCACCTAGCAAGTGTGGTGTCTGGCGGTGACAGCACACTTTCCTAACGCATACGTTCGCCGTACGTCCCACATTGATTTCTGCGGTTATGTGACGCAATACTGCTTGTCCGTTAGCGCTGACAACTCTACACAAACGCCGCTGCCCACGGTTGTTTAGTGAAGGCCGTCAGCGACTTCGTTGTCCGTAGTGAGAGGTGATGTCTGAAATGTGGTACTCTCGCAACACTGTGGCTCTCGGAATACTGAATTTCCTAATGATTTCAGAAATTGAATGTCAAATCTGTTAATTCTCGTCACGCAATCATAATCACGTCGGAAGCCTTCCTACATGAGTCACCTGAGAACAGACTACAGATCAACCAATACAATGCCCTTTTATACCTTGTATACATCTGTACACGTGCCTGTCGCTGTCCCGCGACTTTTGTCGCAACAGTGTATATTATTCAAGGACTTAACCAGTAAGGAGCATACAAAATTACACGCAATGGTAGAGACTGGACCTGGAAAAGTTTTCAGGTACATATGGGAAGAATTCGTCTAGTTCAGGCTCATAAATTAGATTTTACAATATTTTTATAAGGAAACATCAAACTCATCCACTCCTTCAAAAAAGAAAAGAACCTAACGCTTATAAAATGATCATGTCATTTTAGTTTTTATACGTTATCGATGTGCACATCAGAGAGAGAGAGAGAGAGAGAGAGAGCAAGTTACGTGACTGTTAAACAGGCTTTGGTCTTGTCGTGGCACAGACTTTGCTTCTGCGCAGTCAGCTACATTCTTAGATGAAGTGTGGTAGGTGATGGATTTATTCATTAGTGCTGCGTACACTAGCCATTATATATGCTAGATGAAGAAAGATTCATTGTAAAGGACAGCAAGGATGAATAAGATTAATATATTATAAAGCGAAGAGAATACGTATTTTCAATAATGTCATAAGTTTTGTAGAGAACAAGTTCGAGGTAAGACTGTAGTGCTGCGTGCCTAATTTGTAGGAATGATTACTGTCAGCAAGTAACTTAGAGCTGAAAGAGAGATTACTTCACTTCCCTGAGCCATGCATTAACATTTTAACCGATCAAGCTGGATTTTATAGAAAGTCTGTGTTAACATTGTATCCTTTTTAAATGAGTGTTGACTTTGTTAAGTGCAGTGTTGTTAAGACCTATGTCATGTATGAAGATCACGCGAAGTTTTACTCTGTCATTTTGAATACATACTTCATTCTAAAGTCGTTTTCTTATAATATCATTTCATAGCAACAGTTACTGCCCCCACCCTAGTATTTATCATCACTCATTACCAAAAAAAAAAGGTTCAAATGGCTCTGAGCACTATGGGACTTAGCTTCTGAGGTCATCAGTCCTCTAGAACTTAGAACTACTTAAACCTAACTAACCTAAGGACATCACACACGTCCATGCCCGACACTCATTACCACATGCAAGAGTTTGAATATGTATTTAGAAATAGAAATCTAGTTTATCGGCTGCTAGTTTGCTGTCGTGCTATCGAGAAATCGGAGACAATGTTGTCAAATGCGAATTAAGTGGAAATTTTGATTAGAGCCAGATAATTCTTTTACTTCCACTGCGCATTTAATATGAAGACAAATTGCATTCAGATCAGTTACATTTCAGTTCAAATTAGGTCTTGTTTATTCAAAAGTTAGCTTAAGAGTTTAAGTTGGATAACAGTTTGTGGGTACATAGTTTTGGTAATACGTAGACTTTTATAGAGTGAAAGGTATATTTCGGCTAAATCTCAGACAGAAAGAATTATAGTGGGGAGGTTACACACTGAGGGGAGGTCTGAAGATGTATGTAAAAACAGCGGCATGTATTTTAAATAATTAAGGAACTGACAATAGCAACACAGTAATAATAGATATCCGTAAAAGGTATTACTTTTGCACTGACATACATAAAGAAGTAACCATGTACGAACATTCCATCAACCAAACATCTAAACAAGTCATTGTAACAATCCTTTGTAATAACACATGTATGAAATTAAATTTATTTTGTGATTTATTTATTCATGTGACCAATTGTAATTGCTGCAATCAGGCCCTCTCTCACGTCTGACCCGAGTTTCACACACACACACACACACACACACACACACACACACACACACACAGAGAGAGAGAGAGAGAGAGAGAGAGAGAGAGAGAGTAAAACTTATTTACATCATAGTTACCTCAGAAATAACAATTTTAATGTGATAAGTAGTATTAAAATGATCTGAGAGTCAGTAGTGGTAGCGTGAGTAAAATATACTGACTACGAATTAACGAAGTTAAGACTGGCAGTACTTATACTACTGCTGCTGCTGCCACTAATAGTGATAATAGTAATAATAAAAATAATGACAGTAATAATAATAATAATAATAATAATAATAATAATAATGGCATGTAAAAGAAGAACTTATAGGTGTAGGAAATAGATGTTTTCTGATACGGCGAGTTCTGGGGAAAGGAAATTTAAGGGTACTGCATCCGCTTAGAATACTGGCAAATGAGGAGGATTAGGTTGTTAAGACGGATTTACTAGGGTGACGAGCGCGTACAAGGAGAATGGTTAACCTCGTTATTGCTTTAGTAAATATGTCACTAACTATCTTCTGAAGCTGGATATGTTATTCGTTTCTCTAACAAAATGCAGGAGTTTATTCCAAGTCCTATTCCTACTACTGAAGAAAGTGGTTGAACGACACAGTGGAATAGAGATAGATTTCTCCAACGGGAGCGGGTGTTTCTGCCGTGTTGTTCAGACAAGGGCGTTAAGGTGAAGGAGAATGAGGGACAGTCTTTATTAACACGACAGTAGAGAAGACAGAGCGTATGGAAATATCTGCTTTTGTCTGCACGCAGCCAGAACAACTGTGCATGTGATGGTGAAATGTGGTCAAATTTTCGAACATCACTAACATAACAAACGCAGGCATTCATAACCTGTTCCAGGCGCCCTGAGCTTCGTGATTTGCAACTATAACTACATGTTATACGTACTTATCTTTTCCAAAACTAATTGTAGTTCGCAAGCGTCTATACAAGATCTATTATCCAATGATAACTGTATTGATTATAGACATTCATGACTGTTGCACCTGAAAAAGACCTTAATTTTCTGACAAACCTCTGTGAACAAGTACCATACGACAGGAGAAAACTTTTAAACATTTGTCAAAATTATGAACTTTGGAAATGACTTGGGGTCAGAGGAGCAGCCTAGAGTCACAAAAATACCAGCGGACATGTTTAGTTGACAGCACAGCAGTCTTGCACTAAACACTAAAGGTAAAATATGGTATTTATTCATAAACCATCACTCACGTATCAAGCAGTCGGTTATAAATATGAATATTTTGAGATTGTAACGATGAAAAATAGGCAACTTGAGGGACAGTAACTGAAAGTTTCCGCAAGTAGAGGCAAGACATAAGCATTCCACAAAATATCACATGTGCTATCTATTCTTTTTCGCGGAAGTAGTTACCCGCTTGTGAGATTGACGCAGTGTCCATTGCCAAACCCACTGGGTGTCAAGGAATTCCTTCAGAGAAAGGCGACAGACAGAAGGATCCTTGCCGCTTCACTCTTTAAGCTGTTGCCTTTCTCCAGTCTTCTTCCTGCACGCTTTAAGCGGCGACAATTCAAGAATGTCGGGGACACAATTCACGCCACTGAAAAATGACTGGCGGGAATAAAGCACCTTTCACTCAGTAGCGTAATGTGCGGTAATCTTACAAGCGAATTGGAGGTTCGCACGGATACAGAGGCGTGAAACTGCTGTTACATTGCCTCCACGTAAACTGAAAGACACATTCGTTGCATTTCTAGGATTATTTCCGTTGTCGTGCCTCTTGCTTGAGACTATCTCTCCAAGGTGTGCAGGTGAAGTAGACAATACCATCGTATTTACTATGATTCCGATTGTCCTTGTTCGCTAGGGTGTCAAACAGAACTAGTTTTTGGATATGATTGTTAGTTTTATTATTAAAATTAGTATTACAAGCTTAATGAATACAAATATCAATCAATCGATCTTGACAACATTCTTCTTTATTCGTTTTCTTATGTTATGCTCGTCAATTCAGAGTATCCTCCTTGTGTACACCACGATTCTCGGTTATTTAGTTTATGTGGGTATTCTAAGACAGTCGTGGTCTATGCGTTTGCCAGGAGGTTTGTGTACGAAGATTTTCTTTGGCCACCGATGATCTGGTATTATCAACAAATTCCCACACCAGTCGTTTCTTTCAATTACAGATGGTTCAAATGGCTCTGAGCCCTATGGGACTTAACATCTGAGGTCATGAGTCCCCTACAACTTAGAACTACTTAACCCTAACTAACCTAAGGACAGCCCACACATCTATGCCCGAGACAGGATTCGAACCTGCGACCGTAGCAGTCGCGCGGTTCCGGACTGAAGCTCCTAGAACCGTTCGGCCACCGTGGCCGGCTCTTTCAATTACATCTGTTTAATTTGCCCTCATTCTAGCTCTCACTTCGTTGTTATTAGTTTGATGCACAAGTTCGTAGAGTTTTTGTTTTGCGTGTTGGTATTTCTGTTTCTATGGCTTTATTTATCAGTTGTGGTTTTTTTTAATTTGTAGTTCAGTGTTGCTATTTGACTTTACATACTGTCATTTTGGCATTAGAGTGGAGCTGTGGAGGCTAGAAAAGGGGTGCCAAGTGGAGAAGTCGGAACGTTTCCGATATATTCTTCTGTTTGAGTTCAGTAATGGGGTGACAATAGCGGAGGCAGCTAGAAATATTTGCGGCACGCATGGAGATAATGCCATTGCATAGAAAAGAGAAAGTAAATAATTTTATCGTTTCAAGGGGAATCGTTTTGACATTAGTTACTCCCACCTTCAGGAAGACCTTCGGGTTTCGATAAAGATCGTTTAAGCACATTAATCCGGAATTATCTTCGTCTTTTTTCTCGAGGACCGGCAAATGTGATGAAATGGTCATTTCCTCACTGTGCGACATTTTCATGAAATGGGGATGGTCACAAAATCTGGTGTGCGGGTACTCCATGCTCTAAGCCAAAACCCAAAAAAAATCTGCTGTCGACAATCTATGCTTGTTCGTCAACAACTGGCTCGTGAACATCATCAAACATTCCTACCCTGTATCGCTACTGGTGACAGGAATGGTGTGTTTAAGCTAACATCTGGTAATTAAAGGAATGGCTGAGCCCGAACAATTCAGCTACTCCTCGTACAAAGACCTGCACGCATCCACAAGAGATAATGTTATCCATCTGGTGGAACAGCGACGGTGTGGTGTACTACGAATGGCTTCCCCGAGGTGTAACCATCACTGCTGATATTTATTGTCAACAACTGACACGTCTTGCAGGCGCAGTCCAACGAACAACGCCCAGGAAGAGTATGTGAAATGATGCTGTTCCACGATGACGTCAGCCAGCTTTCTGCTAGACTGACAAAGACATTACGCAGTAGCTGGGTTAGGATATCATTACTCTCCTACCTTATTCACCTGATCTTGCTCGCTCAGATCTTCTTTTCCGCTCTCTACCGAACAACCTTCATGTAGCTTGCGGATGAAAACGCGTTACGAATAGGGCTCGACGAATTCTCCGCCTCAAAAGCACATGATTTCTACACTCTCAAAAAACTAAACTCAACCCGAACAGGCCATGAAGGCTCAACGGTACCGACCGACCGCCTTGTCATCCTCAGTCCACATGATATGGAGGGACGTGTGGGTAGCACACCACTCTCTCGGCCGTGCGGCATTTTACGAGATCGAAGCCGCTACTCCTGAGTTAAGTAGCTCCTCAGTTTGTTTCGCAAGAGCTGAGAACATCCCGCTTGCCAACAGCGCTCGTCAGACCTGATGGTAACCTATCCAAGTGCTATCCCAGCCCGACAGCGCTTAACTTCAGTAATCTGACGGAAACCAGCTAATGGCGATTTCTACAACCGTGTAATCGAAAAGTTAGTCTAGCGTTGTCACACTTTTGTAAATAGTGAACGAGATTACGTTCTCTGTACGTGTAGAGTATCTGTCGTGTTTATCCGTTGTGTTCATTAAACTTAAGGATAAACGCTACTAACTTATGGGCCAGCCTAATAGCACTTTTCTCGTTTCTTGATACTCTGGCGCTCCTTCGTAAGTAATCATTTCCACAGGCATTAGTCTTCTTTTGGGGTTAGCATTTAAAATCCAGAGTTCCGATCAATAGCATAAGACCGATTCTGTCATTAGCCTACTCACTCTTTTCTTGTTGTAAGAAATGTTCTCGTCCCTCAAAGAAGAATTCAGACGTCGTATTACTCTTCTGGCGAGGAGGTCTGTGTATCTCAGTGATCCACATGCTCCTGCTTGCTCAAGCCCAACTGGTGTGCTGTTGACAGGTCAGACAAAGACTAGAAACGAGTATACGAATCAGTAACATGTGGTGATTCCCTTCTTCGGAGTATAGGCCCCCGGCTGTGACATTACTACTACCACTAGTACTACTACTACTACTACGTGATCAGGCCCAGTGGACCGCACGCATTTACTGGTTTCCTCCTCCACTTTATTCTGTCCATTGCTGCTATCCGCCATCCGTTCACATCTATTGAACTTGGCTTAAATCTTCATGCAGTCCATCCCTCCAACGCTTCTTGTGTCTCCCTGGCGGTCTCTTTCCTGGAGGTGTGAAATCCAGGAGCTTCAGAGGCCATCTGTGATCCTCCATCCGGCCCACTTGTTCTGGACGCAGATACAGGGTAATGGAGGATCAGATACAACCAAGAGCATGAGGTACTATACCAGCAGCCCAACGTAGCAGCTGTGACATTGCTTCAGTTATTTCTGTCAGAATTCTGTTTTCTTTCCTGACGGCCTCTGTTGTCCAGGTCTTCCTGACAGTACTACGTTGAGAAGTCGGTGTCTTTAATTTTAATTCTTTAGTCCTATCTTACTGAAAGGGGGGGGGAGGGGAATCTCTTTATGTTTCCTAGGGGGGTAAGCCCTGATCTCAAATGTTGGTCCTTCTGGTTGGGGTTGGGTCAATGGGCTAGTAGCTTTCTAAGTGTGGAGAATCCAAAGCGAAGATTTTTTTATTCTTTGGGAATTAAAACATCACTTATACGATAATTTATTCAAGAAAAAACTACACTACGATTAAAATTACCTTGTGATTGGCGTTTCAGCGAGTCGAGGGGTAGGGGCCATCGGTTGTTCAATTGCAGTCGTCACTCGAGGTCCATGTGCGTTGCCTGTTTTGTAATTTCCATGCAGCGCCTTGTAAAGCGTGGCTGGCTGACAGCCAGCAGTATTGCCTATTTACCACTGCAATGTGTTAATCATAAAACTATTTTAATCGCATTCAGCAACGACTCAGCGCCGGAAATATTGCCCATCTACCACTACAATGTGTCAATCGTAAAACAATTGTTATCACAGTCTGCAACAACTCATGCTTCTGTTTGGTGCTCAATGGATGCGAATGTGTCCGTAGACGGCCCGGCGAAAGATGACAGGAAACAGTGGTTTTTGTGACCTAAGGTGTCAGAGAGCTGTGGGATTTGACAACAACACTGATCTGGGAGTTGTTGAAGAGACACTGATTGCTCTCCAACATGTGGCAAGAGTGGTAAACCCTTCTGTCGTACCCTTCACGACCAATGCGATGGGAAGACGTATAATAGCATATCAGTCTACAGACGGAAAACTTCATGCACTTACAACATAAAAAGTGCTGAGGCTAACATTCGTAAGCTCTCTGATTCCACGTCATAACTAATACAAAAGTAAGGATGGAGGCTGAAACAATGAAGAAAAATTAGTATGAACACCAGGATTCGAACCCATGTCTCCCGTTTACGAGGCGTAATCACTAACCACAGCGCCACACCGGCATTTCAGTTATTGTACCTACTAGGAGTGCCATAGTATGTCTCCCTCCGTAATACAAATCCATTGCTGTTCCACTTCTAAACGCGTATCTCTACTGCGGAAGCTCTTCAAAAAGTGGGACTAAGTATGTCTCAGAAACATCAGCTGTATATTATTAATAAAAAAGTGTATTCATGCCCTTATTGGTCACATCTCATACTAGCGTTTCTGATCCAAGTTTGTTGCATATGAAATGAAAGTTTAGTCGTTGGATACCAGTTACATGATGAAAATCTCCACAATGGTTTTATGCTTCAAGTTGTACCTTCCATTTTTGTCTGCATATGTAGGTAACCCTTTTAATAAAATATCACAGCTACTGATAAAAACTTTATGCACGGTCAGTTATTGGTACCAGTGACCTTTGTCGACATTTCCTCGTTGTTTGTACAAAGATTCATCCTATTATGTCATCTTATCGAAATTTCACAATAGTAAAGCACTCAGTCGGTGGAAAGACTTTCATCTTTCAAATCTGACAAATTTTACATTGTTTCCTATAGTAAGAGGCATCATAATCATATATTTCAAATTTCTTGTTTGCAACTTTTTCGACGACCTTTTTAAATAATCAGAAATTTATAATGCCTGCTCTATGAAAAGCGTCTTTGAGTGGGAATCAAAATGCTCTGTGTCCATGGCTGGAACCTATTTACTGCTAACCATTTGGATAAAAATCACTAGCAGCAGCGCGGAAGACGTCCGAAGCGACAAGGCAACTTACGTGTCAAAAACGGTGGAGGAGAGAACACAGGCTTAGGACAGTCTCTGGCCCCTTGTGTGGAAAACGCCCCCTAAAAGGCGGAAGAATCAACAATGATCAACAGCACAGGGATGCACAAGCCAATGTAAACCCGGCAAAGACACATGAAGCATATCCACATGATGAAAACAGTATCATGATGGTCTTCTCATCAATAAAAGATTCCAGATTAGCCCTAGGTTCAGATCTCCGGAAGGGGTCTGCCCAGATAGACAAAAAGATGGAATAACTGACGAACGGATAGCGTTTTACGAGTCATAGCATGGAATGCCACGAGTTTGAACGTGGTGGAGAGGCTAGAGAATTTGAAAATGGAACTGCAAAAGTTCAGTCTAATTATGGTGTGTGGTCAGTGAAGTGAAATAAAAGTAGATAAGTATTCTTGCCAAGCCAATATAACGTAGTAGCCACAGAAGCACGAATCAGTATGATGGGAAAACGATTTATTGTAAATAGGAAGATAGGGCAGAGAGTTAGTTACTGTTAACACTTGCGCAACACGATTTTTTTCATCAGATTCGACAGAAAGTCAACGCAGACAACAATAGTGCAAGTATAAATGCTGACGTTGCAAATGGATCAAAAGATAGGGAGAGTATATAAGCTACTGAAAGGATAATTAAGTACACAAAGGGATACGAAAATGTAATAAATTGTATGGTCTAAAATATGGTTATAGTGGAAGGAGTAGAATAATGGGTTACTGGAGAATGTGTTCTTGGTAGTCAGAATGAGAGAAGAGAAATAAGAGAAATAACAACTGAGTTCTGCAACTAATTTCAGCAAGTAATAACAAACACTCTGTACAAGAATGACAAGAGGAGCATGTAAACGGGGAAAATGCCTACAGACGTGAGGAGATTCCGGCAGGGTTACATCACTGTCAGACAGAGATTCGGAAATTAGACAATGGATTGTAAGACTTAACCAGGATCAAATTTAGACACAGTTCATGATGTAGTCATGACGTTTAAAAGAATAGAACGGTATAGTCAGAAAGGAAGGAAGTATAACACTGAAGTAATGAAGAAGAACGATACGCATTTGGAGTTCGGTAAAAATGTGGACGCTGCGAAGAGGAACATCACGGTAGAAAATTCAGCTGAAGAGCAGTGGACATTTCTAAAAAGTGTATTCACAGGTGTTAGACGGACAAAAAGTCGTACAGGGAAGCTAACTACGAAGAAATCTTTAATAACAGAGGAAATACTTTTATTGATCAATGAAGGAAGGATGTACAAAAGTGTTCAGGGAAAGACAAAAATGCAGAATATAAATGCAGAGGATTTACATAAATATAAAGAGCACGGCAGCTAAGGCTTCATTGCAGCAGGAAACGTGAAAAAATCGAAAAAGAAATGACGTTCAGAAGGACTAAGTCAACAGGTACAAAAGTTAAAACAACAGTAGCTGAAAGTAAAGTCATTGAAAGTAAAAATGGAAATTTCAGTGTTAAACGGCGAAGAAAGAGCACACAGGAGGCTTCTACGAGGAGGATTTGTCTGATGACGCGCTGAAAGAATATATTAGAGTGATCCAGTATTAGAGCCAGAATTTAACATTCTGTCAGATTTGTACAATCAGTGGGCAAAGTGGCAACCGAATAACGGTTGTAGTTGTTCGAAATCTGTGAGACCGCTGATATAGAGTCATGTTTTCATCGGAGGCGAGCAACTAGTAGTTGGCCCGCACGTGTGACTGTAAGACCCGAGGCTCGCACTGTAGACATCCAGGATTGGAGGCTGGCAGCCGCAGAAGTACGCCCGCAGGGGCCCCATCGAAAGGAGGGCGCTAAGCGCTAAATCAGTAGCATCAGACTCAGTGTGAACTGCAGACACTGCTAGCAGTGGCAGAATCCAGAGGATGAGGCACGCAGATTTGTAAACTCGTGCAGGTTCCTCCAGGAAGCTGCTGGCTGTTGGACTGCATATTTCGGTATAGAATTGAGTAATTTATACTGTCTTGGCTCGTCCCTGCTTTGCCATGGCGTCGCTTCCTGTCGTACAAGACACATAAGTACCACAGCTCAGGCATGCTGCAATCAGGTCAGTAACGTCACAGAGCCCTGCCTTTCTGCTGCCTCTATGGTACACTGGGATAGCGATGTGCACATTAGAGATGGCGGTACTATCGCGTAATGAAGATATGATAGGGCAGTAAAATGGCGCAGCTGTCATTTGTATTGTTGCGATTATAATGGTCGCCTAGTCGTAGATATTGCTGTAATCGCACTATTGCACTCCCATTTAATGAGCTTATAAGCACTTGATTTTGGGTTGGCGCCATTAAAATGCATTGTGGTAATCGCTGCTGCTTTCTGGGCGGCTGCTGTGTCTCGATGCTAATGCTGGCTCTAAATCTGGTTGTCTAGGGGTAAAAAGATGAGATCCCGTGTTTTTGATGTGCTTTTGATGGTAAATAATGAGCGACATCAACAAATATTTAAACTCAAATATTTATTACTCTGGTGGCCATCTTAATTCCACTGTCCACCAAAGACAATGAGACAACACAAAGTAGCACTTCTTTTACATGTTCTTTGCATTGTTTACCCACCTCGAACAATAACACACATACACTTTAGCAAAGTGATATTCAGACTCCGCTCCCGACCCTACTTGCTACTTGTATTTATAACCTGGTCAAAGAAGTACTAAAAAGAGGTATAGTGTATAAGTCACATGTACATCTGTTATCGTAATTTGTGCAGAAAAGTTATTAATTTATATCGAATGACATAATTTGACAGGTTATTAAAATGACAATACAGATTTGTTGACTTGACAGAATAATTCCTTGTTACAAAAAGACCGTTTTTTAGAAGTTTGTCAATTGAATTCTCTAATTTGCATAAATAAGTAAATAACATGAATTATTAATAATTACATTGGTTTTCGTCGAAAATAGGAGTGTTTACGTGAATACTGAGTGAAAACGGTCCTAGTGAACAAATAGGTTTCACTGGGTGATTTTTATTCAAGGTGATCCAAAATACGTAAGTTGGCCACTATTTTTCGTACTTCATATTAATTATTTAAGACGAACTTAGTGTTTTTACATGTTGACATTTGCTGTATCAGTGATCAAGTGATATTAACTTTTGTGTGGGTCATTTATTCAGTATAATTTAACGGGTTGACTGTTTATGGAGACGTGTTATGCAATCATTATTAACATACACAGTAATTTTTCTATAATTATAAATACTCGTTAAATTGGTTGAATTTGGAGGGTATCGCATAGTTCGGTAAAGTAAAGCCTTTAATAGGTTCCGTTACACGATTCATGTGGAAAGTTGTCCTATGTGAATGTAGTCGCACGATGCTAATTAACAGGCTTTGAACGCAGAATGCGTAGAGGTAGACGCGTGGTACATTCTGTTTCGGAAATCGTTACGGAATTGAGTATTTCGAGATCCACAGTGTCAAGAGTGAACCTAGAACACCAAATTTTTCAGGCGTTACCTCTCACCACGGCCAACAGGGTGGCCGGCGGCATTTACTTAACGTCCGAGACATACAACTCTGCATGAAATGACCACAGAAATCGTGAGAAGTGGAACTGACGAATTTGTTAGCACAGTGCGGCGATATCTGGCGTTAATGGGTTACAGCAGCAGACGACGGACGTAGCACGACATCGTCCATAGCTCCTCTTCTGGGCTCGTGACCATATGGATAGGACTCTAAACGACTGGAAAACCGTGGCCTGCTCAGATGAGTCCTGACTTCAGTTGCTAAGAGCTGATCGTAGGGTTCGAGTGCGGCAAAGACACCACGAAACCTTGGACCCAAGTTGTCAACAAAGCACTGTGGAAGCTGGCGGTGGCTCCATAATGGTGTGGACTGTGATTACGTGGTCAAGCTGCGGCCCTATGGGGTATCGTCTCAGTTGTGCGACTGGATTCGTGATTTCCTGTCAGGAAGGTCGCAGTTCGTAGTAATAGACGGCAAATCATCAAGTAAAACTGAAGTGATATCAGGTGTTCCCCAGGGAAGCGTCCAGGAACCCAGGGACCTCTGCTGTTCCTGATCTATATAAATGACGTGGGTGACAATCTGAGCAGTTCTCTTAGGTTGTTCGCAGATTATGCTGTAAATTACCGTCTAGTAAGGTCATCCGAAGACCAGTATCAGTTGCAAAGCGATTTAGAAAAGATTGCTGTATGGTGTGGCAGGTGGCAGTTGACGCTAAAAAACGAAAAGTGTGAGGTGATCCACATGAGTTCCAAAAGAAATCCGTTGGAATTCGATTACTCGATAAATAGTACAATTCTCAAGGCTGTCAATTCAACTAAGTACCTGGGTGTAAAAATTACGAACAACTTCATTTGGAAAGACCACATAGATAATATTGTGGGGAAGGCAAGCCAAAGGTTGCGTTTCATTGGCAGGACACTTAGAAGATGCAACAAGTCCATTAAAGAGACGGCTTATACTACACTCGTTCGTCCTCTGTTAGAATATTGCTGCGCGGTGTGGGATCCTTACCAGGTGGGATCGACCGAGGACATCGAAAGGGTGCAAAAAAGGGCAGCTCGTTTTGTATTATCGCGTAATAGGGGAGAGAGTGTGGCAGATATGATACGCGAGTTGCAAAAACGTTTTTCGTCGCGGCGAGATCTGTTTACGAAATTTCAGTCACCAACTTTCTCTTCCGAATGCGAAAATATTTTTTTGAGCCCACCTATATAGGTAGGAATGATCATCAAAATAAAATAAGAGAAATCAGAGCTCGAACAGAAAGGTTTAGGTGTTCGTTTTTCCCACGCGCTGTTCGGGAGTGGAATGGTAGGGAGACAGTATGATTGTTGTTCGATGAACCCTCTGCCAAGCACTTAAATGTGAATTGCAGAGTAATCATGTAGATCATGTAGATACATGGAATGAACAAATGAGCCGATCATTGACTGGAAATGTTTATCATCGGCTACTTGGAGACCATTTGCAGCGAGCCATTCGTGGACTTCATGTTCCCAAACATGTCACTGTGACACAATTGTTCACGTTTGGTTTAAAAACATCCTGGACATCCGAGCGAATTATTTGGGCACCACCAAGATTCCTCGACATGGATCTGATTGAACATTTATGGGACATAATTTACACGGTAGTAGGAGGACTCCTGCAACATTTGTCACATCAGTGTACGAAGACTCTAGCCGCTCTGCGGTTCCAGACGATGTGGTAACTGCAAAACGCTGCTGACGCAGTAGTCGTATCAGCAGACGGCTCCTGATGTAACTTCGCTTGTCTGGCCCTGGTGTGACCTGGTCTTGCATTTACAGTGGGGACGTCTTTGTTTTATTCAGCTACGCCAAGTAAAATACACTCCTGGAAATGGAAAAAAGAACACATTGACACCGGTGTGTCAGACCCACCATACTTGCTCCGGACGCTGCGAGAGGGCTGTACAAGCAATGATCACACGCACGGCACAGCGGACACACCAGGAACCGCGGTGTTGGCCGTCGAATGGCGCTAGCTGCGCAGCATTTGTGCACCGCCGCCGTCAGTGTCAGCCAGTTAGCCGTGGCATACGGAGCTCCATCGCAGTCTTCAACACTGGTAGCATGCCGCGACAGCGTGGACGTGAACCGTATGTGCAGTTGACGGACTTTGAGCGAGGGCGTATAGTGGGCATGCGGGAGGCCGGGTGGACGTACCGCCGAATTGCTCAACACGTGGGGCGTGAGGTCTCCACAGTACATCGATGTTGTCGCCAGTGGTCGGCGGAAGGTGCACGTGCCCGTCGACCTGGGACCGGACCGCAGCGACGCACGGATGCACGCCAAGACCGTAGGATCCTACGCAGTGCCGTAGGGGACCGCACCGCCACTTCGCAGCAAATTAGGGACACTGTTGCTCCTGGGGTATCGGCGAGGACCATTCGCAACCGTCTCCATGAAGCTGGGCTACGGTCCCGCACACCGTTAGGCCGTCTTCCGCTCACGCCCCAACATCGTGCAGCCCGCCTCCAGTGGTGTCGCGACAGGCGTGAATGTAGGGACGAATGGAGACGTGTGGTCTTCAGCGATGAGAGTCGCTTCTGCCTTGGTGCCAATGATGGTCGTATGCGTGTTTGGCGCCGTGCAGGTGAGCGCCACAATCAGGACTGCATACGACCGAGGCACACAGGGCCAACACCCGGCGTCATGGTGTGGGGAGCGATCTCCTACACTGGCCGTACACCACTGGTGATCGTCGAGGGGACACTGAATAGTGCACGGTACATCCAAACCGTCATCGAACCCATCGTTCTACCATTCCTAGACCGGCAAGGGAACTTGCTTTTCCAATAGGACAATGCACGTCCGCATGTATCCCGTGCCACCCAACGTGCTCTAGAAGGTGTAAGTCAACTACCCTGGCCAGCAAGATCTCCGGATCTGCCCCCCATTGAGCATGTTTGGGAATGGATGAAGCGTCGTCTCACGCGGTCTGCACGTCCAGCATGAACGCTGGTCCAACTGAGGCGCCAGGTGGAAATGGCATGGCAAGCCGTTCCACAGGACTACATCCAGCATCTCTACGATCGTCTTCATGGGAGAATAGCAGCCTGCATTGCTGCGAAAGGTGGATATACACTGTACTAGTGCCGACATTGTGCATGCTCTGTTGCCTGTGTCTATGTGCCTGTGGTTCTGTCAGTGTGATCATGTGATGTATCTGACCCCAGGAATGTGTCAATAAAGTTTCCCCTTCCTGGGACAATGAATTCACGGTGTTCTTATTTCAATTTCCAGGAGTGTATTTGCGGTGCAGCAACACTCTCAACAGCACTGGCGGAATGTAGAGCATTACACAGGGTACTCAGAGACCGTCACACATGAAAAAGTTCGTGTACTTCCAATGGAAAGAAAAACTATGATCACTGGTCACTGGTTTGTAGTATTTTCAGGGATATTCCTCACAGTTAGTCGAAAAAACCGGAACTGAAGTTTGTTCCAGCAATGTTTCGATGTTGGATTGTTTCAAATAGGAACTGATTAAAATATCAACAAACGTCTGGCAAACAAGAAAGACTTATTGAACTACAAGAACGAAAGAAGCAATGTAGCAGCGATCACCCTGCAAAAATGCGTCATTTATCATTCGAACTGCTCCACACTCACGTCATTTAGCCCCGTGAGATTTATTTATATTACTTCTTTCCATGTTAACTTATAACACTACCGTCTGCTACTGTTATACCATAATCTTAAAATGGGAAGCAGATCGTAAAATGGAACTATTTTGTTAGAGTAATTGTGGTATAAAGGAACAGAGGAGTGTTACCCTCTGAGAGGAAGTTTGTTTATGTTGACCGTGAAATACCTAACGGAGATAGCTTATCGGAAGTGAAAGTCAGAATTACGTAAATATTTAAACAGTAACAAACAATATTTTACCTATTTACACTGTTCAAAGAATAAAGAAAACGGTCGCCAGTGTAATTAGGCAAGAGAATGATTGACATTCTTGTTGATGAAAATAGGTATGAGTAACTTTAACGGACAAATACAATCCATACTTTGCCACACGCGAGTGCAATGAACTCTGGCACCTGAATACAGAATGTTCACGTTAAGGTTGGAGCTACCAGATCAGAACAAACTATTTGCATAAATATAACCTTATAACACTACACACTATTACTTTCAGGGCTTATTCAAACTGAATGGTCTTTAGACCATTACAATTAATATTTACTGTAGAATTTTAAATTGGACATAGGTTCAGTATTACTTTTCCAACATTTTCCTAGCTGACATAAAATTCTAAATGTAGTTCACTGCAGAATTGTAAACTGGTCGCAGTTTAAGTCTCTCTCAGCTAAATACTTTTCTATTTGGAATGAAAGTTAAATGGAATTCACTAACAGGTTACTTCTTACTGTCTTTTGAATAAAAGAAGTTACTGTTTTCATAGATAGTGGTCTTTCTATTAATTGTTATTTATCAAGAGCATAAAGGATAAACTATGGATCGTATTACACTGTTAATATGTACTTTCAATACACAAGAGAAACAAGTGCTTAGCAAGCATGAGTATATATTTTTCCACAATTGTATTTTTCAACTTTTACTACAGTTAGACACGGAATTAACATATTTGTAAGATACTGACTCACCTTTTGCGATTTACAACAGGCAGAAATGTGATCCTTTGCTAAGCAAAACTTTATATGCCTCAGTTTTAAGAACTTTCAATTTTGAAGTTGTCAACAACATATTAATAAGCAGTTTTAATAGAAAAATTATTTTCAGTAAGCATCATTTACTTTAGTTCACTCTCTTGCCACATTATCTTCAACTTTCTTTTTACTATGTTCAAGAGGCCTTAATTAGTTAAAACACTAGGCTTTAATGTTCTTTCAATAACGACACTCGGTAATCACTTTAGCATGGGAAGGATCCTAAGTAGAAATGTGACAAAGGGATAAAAAATCAAAGTAGGTATAAGAGTTCGAGTATGAGTTACCTTATATTGGCGCACACTAAAACATCCAATGAGCTGACCCTTAACGTTACATATTTACAATTCTTGCTTCCTTTCAAGTGACTGCGCAATGTGGTGGCGAATGCATGTTGGTAAGTGGATTTTCAGGTAGAATTGCTGGACTCTGTCATTTCTTGGTGGCTATGATAGATACCAATATCAGAATAGTTCCAGCTCTTTATCCATCCATCCGAGGCATTGGAAAGCATCAGGAAAAGCCTCTCTCGGAACCAGCACCATATACAACTTTTACTTGGGCAGTTGACATTTTGGTAGCTCGTCCCCGACTGACTCTTGTTTCCCCTTTTTCTACCTAGGCCAACCACAATTTGCGCGCCCTACACACCTTTTACATACAAAATAACTAAGAATCCAAAGTGAAGGTCAGCAGTTTACATAACAGCTAACATACATTTTAAATAAAACAGAACATTTACGTATATTGGTAGTTCTACACAAAATTATTTAAATAAATTATTTAATTTTAAAGATAACCAAAGAGATTATATGAGGAAGACCAAAGATCATTACAGAGATTATACTTCGTTACAGTATCGAATTAATCGTACACTAATTACAGAAGTTCAACAGTGGGATGTTGAACAAAATAGAAAGCTAAATGAATCAACAAAAGGTATGTAGTGTCTAAGCTATGGTGTTATAAATTGATTTATCTCATCTATACTTGAACAACTACACATTTTTCCCGTATAAATTCTTTTTAATACCTGATTTGAATATTTTGTTTGAGTGCAAGGACTCTCCATGCAACGATAAACTTTCCCCTACCAAAGAAACGTGAGATATTCTCACACAACATCAGCTTCTAACACTGTCCCTGGAGGGCAGTCGAAGGAGAATGTGTGCTGGTGTCAGAAGCTTCATTTAAACACAAAGCCATAATTCTTTTATAAAAATCAATGTCACCTGATATTTTTTAGAAGGCATGGAACGACTCAAGATCGAATAGGAACGCCGAGTCACTCTATGAAATTGGGAAACGTCATCTTAATGAGCATCTTTGCTGACAAACGTCTTGGTTCTCACATTTTATTCCGTTAAATATCTGCTGCCACAAACTGCCCGTAAGCAGTGTGCGTTTGTGGGATGGAGTCATCTTGTCAACAGACAGCACAATGAAGTAGAAGAGCGGCCAATAGAATAATAACGTTCTGTGGATGTAGTGACGGGGCAGTAAATAGTAGCCTGTCTCTCACAGAGAGTCCGTACAGTGGCCGTTGTAAGCAGTCTACTTTGAAGTGAGTGCAAATTAAATTTTATAACTGTTACTTTCGATGAAGCAGGAATCACGGTCTAATAAGTAATCACTTAATGTATAAGCTGCAATGTCATTCAGAATTATCAAAGTTATCAGGTGTTATCGTACTTTTACCAATATATAACCTCATTTCGCAAGACTCATTTAAGTCCGAAAGAAGGTGAACATAGAAAAATCACAATATATCGACATGAAGGGGAAATTGTTATTCTACAGCAGACAGCGAGCTAACTAAATGTATAGAGAGCATTTTAGTAAGAGTGAAGTAACAATAAAGAAAGAATAAGGCAGCCCAGATAACCACAGGTACAGCAGAATCTGATGCGGCAGTTCCGGAAGCAGTTTACCGATGATTCATGGAGGTATGTTCCGTCTTTGCAACTAAGTGAAAGGCTGTTAGTTTGTTGCCCCAAGCGTTCCGCTTATTTTAATTACGAAGCATTTCCAGTAGCGTGTAATACAAGTTTGTGTTTGTGTATACAATAATTGCATTATGTGATGGTTAAAAATATGTTATTATGTTATGTTTCCTCATGTTTTTGTCTTGTTTTTCGGATTAGGTGCAGGCCACTGCGGCAGAGCGGTTCTAGGCGCTTCAGTGTGGAACCACGCGGCCGCCACTGTCGCAGGTTCGAAACCTGCCTCGGGTGTGGATGTGTGTGGTGTCCTTAGTCAGGTTTAAGTAGTTCTAAATGTAGGGGACTGGTAACCTCATATGTTAAGTCCCATAGTGCTTAGAGCAATTTGAACACCAGATTAGAAGCAACTTTTGAAGTTGGCTCTGAAAACAAGAAAAAAAACATTAGAAAACATAACATACAGGTATGAAGCCTAATAATTATAGCCATTACAAGTCATCTATTTTTAGGTAGTTTAGTATCTCTAAGTACATATTGCAAGGGCAAGTCATTAATGCCTATTTTTCCTCTGCGCGCTGGTCAGGTGATGAAATGTGGACACGTGGACGCAAAATTAATAGTCTATTCTGACAGGTGTAGTCCACTTATTGATGCAGTACTACCGTGCAGAAGAAAATCCGGTCGTAAAGTTTGTGACCTGTTTGATGGGAAGACTTTTCGACACCGAGAAAAAACAACCAACACATTGTCGTATGTACATGTTAAGGTACCACATATAAAAATTTCAGCACTAAACCCGTGATACCCTCTATACACACATAAAAGAAGTAGCTCTATTCCTTGTTAGACAGCATTGCAGAATCCCTTACGGCGGCTGGGTGCTGTTATTAATGTAGCAGTGATGTCACAAGTGATGCGGGTTGACGGTGACTGCCATCTCTTTGGCGCAACTTAGTTTTCTTCAAAGAGGGTGCAGGACCTTGTGCAACGACTTCCCACACGTTCAACACAAGAAAAGCGGCAGTTAATGTAGTACCAAATTACGCGGCGTCCCCGTTCTTAACCAGCTTCGCCTAAGAGCCGTAAACGTTTTCGAGAGCGGCGACGAGGGACGGGAGACGTAATGGGAGCCAATTCACTGTACGACCGTGCTCCGGCCGCTGGTGTTTTTCCGCTAGTATACAACGCAGACGACCTTATTCCAAAAAAGGACAGACAGCTGTACTGCCATCGTCTTGGTAGTCACAAAAGCAGCTTGTTAAAGAATACAGAGACAGTACTTTGCACAAGTCAAACACGGCCTTACATCGTTTTCAACTCTTCAGGTATGTACGTTTCTCACTGAGAAGAAGTGTTAAGATCTCCCCCAAACAGATTAGTTTATGTACTCCATCGTGTCTCTTAAACACTTATGGATAATACTGGGATCGTACCGTGTGGTACACCACAAGTTGTGCAATATCACAGAGAACTTTGTCGCCTGCACGTTAGTGTGAGATGGCACTGTTTATAATTAACCTGATGAGTTTATTACAACAATATCTTTGTTTGATGCAAACTATGAAGTGTTTTGTTTGTTTTTACTTGTTACATGTGCGCTACAGGGATCGAGTGGCTACACTTCCATCGGCACAAGTTAAAACGTCACCAGCTACAATACCCATGTGGTCGACGGCTGTTCAGTGCAACTAAAAACCTGAAGCTTTATCACAACTTTCGCGGGGATTATAGTCTTACGATGAATATACACTGACGAAAAAATCCGTAACACAAAAAAAAATTTGTGTAGGCTACTGAAATTCGGGAATACAGTTATCTAGCTAACATATGTGATTGACATTGCAAGATCACAGGTTAAGGTAAGCGCGAGATAAGCCACTGCAAATGTAAAATGCTGGTATAACATTCTTCCCCCAACAGCACAACTAGTCCTGTTATGGGAAAAGCCACGCATTAAACTACCGGCTACTGTTAAATTAGTAACATGCCGATAATGCTGTTCCACTGAGACAGCAATATACAATCTCACTGTCCGCATAATAGAGTCTTTAAATAGTAAAATGCCACCAGTAGGAATATTCTGTGACTTATCCAAGGATTTCATGGTGTGACCCATGACACTATGTTACAGAAATTACAATACTATGGTATAAATTGAACAGCATATCTACAGAACAGGAAGCAAAAAGTCTCTTTATATGCATCAAGTGATTCAAAGGAGTTTGCCACTTCATCTAACTGGGGTGAAATTACATTAGGTGTTCCTCAAGGTTCGATCATGGGTCCCCACCTGTTCTTGATATATTTGAATGATCTCCCTTCTTACATGAAACAAAATGCTGAACTGACACTGTCTTCTGATGATACAAGCATAATTATTAATCGAGTAAAAGAAAGTCAGATAGAAAATGATTCAAATAAGGTCTTTGGAAAAGTTATTAATTGGTCTTCTGCGAATGGGCTTGCTCTGAACTTCGAAAAAACACAGTACTTCCAATTTTCTGCTGAAAAAAGTATAATTCCTTCAATAAATATAACACATCAAAAGAATTCAGTAGCCAGGGTAGAGCATACTAAGTTTTTGGGTATATTAATATATATATATATAGATGATAATCTTCATTGGAGAATTCATATTTTGAATGCCCTAAAGCGACTAGGTTCTGCAGCTTTTTCAATCAGAATGATTGTCAATTTTGAGGATCTATAAATTAGTAAGCTAACATACTTTGTATGCTTCTACTCTCTGATGCTATACGGAATAATATTATGTGGCAAATCAACAATTAGGCAAAAGGTATTCACTGCTCAAAAGAAAGTAGTTACAATAATGTGTGGGGTTCATAGTCGCACATCTTGAAGGCATCTGTTTAAAAGGTCAGGAATTCTTACAACTGCTTCACAGTAAATTTACTCAGTAATGAAATTTTTTCTCAGCAACATGGACCAGTTTGAAATCAACAGCGACATTCATGATCACAATAGCAGAAAAAGGAAAGACCTACACTATCCTTGGCACAGGAAGGGGTAAAATATGCTGCTATAAAACTTTTTGATAAATTACCAGATTAAATAAAATGTCTGACAGACAGCAGTAATAGTTCCAAAAACCAATTGAAATCATACCTCCTGACAACTCCTTCTATACCATAGATGAATTCTTGAAAATTAGTAAATAAATCTGGAGATATAATGCATGCATTTTATGCCATTTAAGGGAATGGGATAGGTAATAGTAATATTTAGGTATAACACTACAATGTAAACAAAAACAAAAAAAAGAAACTGAAAAAAAGAACTTGTTTCCTGTGCGCATTTCTTGTGATTTTGACACGTTCCACATCATAACCGTTTTCTGTGCTATTGATCAATGGAGCACATAACTAACTAACTAACTAACTAACTGTTACTCCTATTAAATGATACTTCTATGTAGGTGATGGTGTGTAATGGAAAGGTATCGGACTAATTTTATTTCTCTAATGATTTTTTTGAAAGGAAGGAGTATGAAGGCAAACAGGAATCGAACCAAGATCCTATTAGTAAACAAGTAAACTGTAATTAAGTAAAAGGAAACGGTCGCCATCTTCGTTTGACAGAGTTTTACCCAGCACTAGCAACGTTCACAATGAAAATTAGCTGTTCTTGATGACTTTATTTTATACTGAACTTTTGTTTTGCTGATAAGATACAAGACAGCAGCACAATTTTCCAATTAATGTACCAGTGATCTGACTTGAACTATTGTATATAGGAGGTCTACTACACGTTTATGCTACACCTGCTTCTCAATAACACATACTGTCTATACATTATAGTAGGAGGATAATTATAGATAAATGATTACTAATGGTGGAGCAGAATGACTTGGACGTGTTAGATCTTTGAATTTAACTCCATCTTCTGGTGGAGTATGGGACTACGGCTGTTCACCGTTCAATAAAAACAATACCAATCGCCGTTGTATAGGTTTATTACTAGGCAACCAGTTTCGACTTTACAATACGTCGTCTTCAGACCTAAACCGCTACAATGCAGCAACCTTCGTGTTATAAATATAACAGTGCCTTCAACGGGTCTCGTAATAGCTATTACTGGCATACGTAACAGCTATTACGAGACCAGTTAAAGGCACTGCTATATTTGTAACATGAAGGTTACTCGATAGGAGCAGTTTAGACCTGAAGATGACGTAGTGTAACGTCGGAACTGGTTGCCTTAAAATAAACCTATAGAACAGCGATTTGTATTGTTTTTGTTAATGAATGAAGATCTTTTGACAGTTTAATTATATGAAATTTCCACTGTTGAATAGTTATGAAGCAAAAGTACCTTCTGTACTGATTATTATTTGCACTCTCAAGGAACCCTCACTACCTTTCACTATTTAGTTCAAGTGGAACCTGTGATACCTGGATCCAGTATAGTTTGAATATTTGTAGCCAGCTGCTTTTTCTGACTGCTGCTATTGTAAAATGACGTTTAAATCTGGCTCATCTATTTGCATGGGGACCCAGAATCTAATCCCTCGGTAGACTCAGATTGAGGTTGAACATTTTAGTCACAACACAATATGGAAAACACTGTTATCTACATAACAAATGAAATTGTAAACAATATTATTTCAGTAAGAAGAATCTTTGAACTGAATGTTTAAATCTTCTCTTAGAACTTGTACTTCGATGGAACTTTAACTGTTCATTTATCGTAACTACGTGGGGTATTTCAAAACTTATGCTCACAAAATAATTGTGTACTATAAACTCTGCAAAAATAACCTTTCTTAAGGAAGATAACTGCTTTTCACTTCAGTAAATAAGTATACTCGGATTTGTTGTAGCATTTGGGATAGGACCCCGACTTGATGAACGACAAAAGATAAAATGTGGAAGCCTAACACGAAGTTTGCAGAACACAGAATTATTGTTGAAAACGAAACCACATAACGGGTCAATGCAGTCACACAGATCTCAACTGATAATTTGATACGAAGATGGTAGCAGTGTCGATCTCTTGTACTATTCAAAAAAGGCGCTAAAAATATCCATGGCTCTTCTTGTATAACAAGCTCGGAAAAGTCTCTTCTTAGCGTCGGATTTTCGTAGTACAAAACTAACCAAAGTATGTCATGAATAAAAGTCGAAATACTTGCCCATCCGAGGCTATGTTATATAATCATGCAGTTCTCCTCGCCTCTTTCAGTTCACAAGATACGCACAGACTGACTCGTGCCACACAGGAGCTTTGCAGTTCGACCGCCAAATCCACCTTTCCTATTGCCGCCAAGCCAGTTTTGTTGCGGAGGTGCTTCCCTCCAACTTTTACTTGATTAAAAGCCTACTTTCCTTATGCATGAACCAGTATTACAATTAAAGTTTTATTTTTTACGTTATTTTGTAGCACAACAATTTTGTAATTACATCCACATATTAATTACAATTACATTAATTATAATAAATAATGAATAAAACATTTACATGGATGTTATATCAAAGAGCATGGTTCTACAGAGGTCACATTAAGTAAAACAAGCAAAGATGTTAGATAAGACCATTGTAGATAATATCGGTAATAGTATTATACTGGAAGATTTATTACTGGTTTAACTGTCAGAATGCTGATTGCAAGCATGCAAAGGTGAATCCATTGTGTTGCACAGGTGCCAGACATCAGTTGGAGTTCCATGCCTGTTGCACTTAGTCGGTCAATACAGGGACGGTAAATGTTATTTGTTAATGATTCTGGTATTGTAGTTTGATGATGTCTCATATGTGCTCGACTAGAGACAGATCAGGCGATCGAGTATGCCAAGGCAAATATGTCGACACGCTTCACAGCGTATTATGTTACAACAGCGCTATGTGGAGAAGCATTAACCCTGGGGAAACATGCCATGGAATGCTGTTCATGAATGGCCACACACGATCGAATCATCAGACTGACGTACAAATTTGCAGTCAGGGTGCGTGGGATAACCACAACAGTCCTGCTGGTGTCATACGAAATTTTTTCCCGAACCATAACTCCAGGTGTAGGTCCAGTGTGTCTAGAACGCAGACATGTTGGATGCAGGCCCTTAACTGGTTTCCTTCTAAACAATATATGGTCATCATTGGCAGAGGCAGTTTTCAACAGAAAACGCAACAACCTGCACCCTGCCCTCCAATGAGCTCTCGCAGATGGCTCTGGTTTGGTGTCAGTGGAACGCATACTACAGGGAGCTATCCTTTAAGTAACCGATTTGTAAACGTTTGTTGTCTTCCTGTGATGCCAACTGCTGCTCAGAATGTTATTGCAGAAAAAGTACGATGTGACAGAGCCATACACAGAATGATGGTCCTCCCTGTCGGTAGTGCAACAGGCCAGTCCAGAGCGCGGTCTTCGTGCGAGAGTACATTCTCGTGACCACCACTGCCAGGAGTAATGTACAGTAACTACATTCCTACCAAATCCTTCGTAAGTATCAGAAAAGCGGCATCCAGCTTCTCCTAGGCCTATTCCACAACCTCCTTCCAAACTCAGTCAGGTGCTAATAATGGCGTCTTTATAGGCTTAAAGCCACTGTGGACTGACATCGACTGACTAAGTCCAGTCACAAAGGTACTAACGCTCACGACCATTACACAGTGTACTATTATTTTATTTTATTTACACGTCAAGTTCCGTATGACCAAATTAAGTAACAAATCTCCAAGGCCATGGAACGTGCGTGTACATGAAATTACAACATAAAAGTAATAACAGATAAAAATAAAATGTTTGTGAACCCTAAAAAAGTCAAGCCATAGGTTTCAGTAGACGCAGTCAACAATACAACAAGAATCAGCTTAATTTCTCAAGGAACTCCTCGACAGAATAGAAGGAGTTACTCATGAGGAAACAATTCAGTTTCGATTTGAAAGCGCGTGGGTTACCGCAAAGATTTTTGAATTGGTGTCGTACTTTATTGAAAATTGATGCAGCAGTATACTGCACACGTTTCTGCGCCAGAGTTAAGGAAGTCAGATCCAAATGTAGATTTGATTTCTGCAGAGTATTAAATGAGTGAAAGCTGCTTATTCTTGGTAATAAGTTAAAATTTGAACAATTAATGACAGTAAGGAATGTATCATCGTCATCATTATCATCATCTGCCAATACAATCATTAAATGATGTGGCCTGTTCGAATCGTGGATTCAGGTAGACTTTCAGCAGTCTTCTCCAAGTGGGACGGTCGTGGGCAGTTCTCTGCCAGGTGTTAACAGCGATCTTCCTGATGTCTTTGTCCCATTTGTCTGGTGGTCTTCCTCTAGGCCTCCGGTGTTCTTTCAGACTCCACTCCAGTACTAGCTTCGTCCATCTGTTGTCTTTTCTTCTTGCGACGTGGCCAGCCCACTGCCATTTCAAGGAACCTACTCTCTCTAAGATGTCATTAACCTTCGTCACAGACTGGATGTCATCTGCCCTTTCCCTGACCTTTCTTGTATAGCCCAGCATTGATCTCTCCATATATAGAGATGCCAGTGTCAAAATACCCAGACTCGTGAACAGGGGTCGACAAGTGGTTCGTGAACTTACAACACTTTTTGCCCGAACCGCCCGTTTCTGAGCCAAAAAAATTCCTTTAGTATGGGAAGAGTTACCCCAAAATATAATACCATGCGACATAAGCGAATGAAAACAAGCAGAGTAGACTAATATTCGTGTCTAACGATCACTCACTTCAAATATCGTTCGAATAGTAAAAATGGCAGCATTAATTCATTGAACAAGATCCTGAATGTGGGCTTTCCACGACAGTTTACTGTCTATCTGAACACCTAGAAATTTGAATTGTTCAGTTTCACTAATCATATGCCCATTCTGTGGAATTAAAACGTCAGCTTTTGTTGAATTGCCTGTTACAAAGTGAAAATACTGATTCTTACTGTGATTTAGAAAATTTGTTTTCTGCCGGCTATGAAATTATTTCTTGAAGTGTACTATTTGAAACCGAGCCAATGTTGCACATAACATCCTTGACTACCAAGCTAGTATCATCGGCAAGCAGAAACTTTTACTAAGGGGCATATTATTTATATAGATGAGGAACAGAAATTTCCCCAACAGTGATCCCTGCGGCACCCTCAACTTGACCGTACCCCACTGAGACCCTACATCACAGCCATTCTCAACATTGTGAATAATGAGGTGAACCATTTGTGAGCTACTCCCCTTATTCTTTAGTGGTCCAACTTCTGGAGTAAAAGTTTGTGATCAAGACAATCAAATGCCTTAAGTTAAACCAAAAAATATGGCTAGGGTTCGAAGCCTTTTGTTTAACCCATCCAGTATCCCACAGAGAAAAGTGAATATAGCATTTTCAGTTGTGAAACGAGTTCTAAAGCCGAAATGTACATTTGATAGCAAATCGTGTTATATTAAGTGGCCAATTATCCTTACACACACGGTCTCTTCAGTAACCTTAACACACACTGATGGCTTGGAAATAGGTCTAAAATAATTTACATTATCCCTTTCTATTGGTTTTAATTTTAATAATTAACCGCGTCAGTTGCCCTGTTTGCCTAGAATTTACCTAAGTTTCAGTCGGGATAACCCAACCTTCTTCAGAATAACAGTGACTACCGTCTTTCCATAGTGTACATTGTCAGTTAAAACTAAAAGTCCATAAATTATCGTCAGACTATAAATCGTATCTGGAACTGCCTCGGCCCCACTTCGCGACCGCGATGCGGCAGCCCCGAGTGGTGAGTACAGCCTTCCTCTGTCGACATGTGGTGTATACAAAATTCCGTGTACGTGTGGTAAAGTTTGTATTGGAACAACAAAGAGGAGTGTAAATACACGACTAAAAGAGCACAAAAGACTTTGCCGACTAGGAAAAATAGAGAAATCACATGTAGCAGAACATTCTATTCAGTCAGGAAACAACGAAGTCAAGCTTTCTAAACCAGAAATTTTATCTGCAACGTTAGATTATTTTCCACGATTTTCTAGAGAAGCCTTTTCAATAATTAAGCATCAGGACAATTTAAACAGGTAAGAGTAGGCAATGAAACTTAGCGACGTATGGACAGTAGCTCTACAGAATCACTAGACAGTTTTATCTTTGACAAGACGACAATTGACAATTAAGTTTTTTCTCAGACAAGGATTATCTCTGCTCATCACGGGTTACTTTAACCACGCCCCCTTTCCTACAGTATTTATGTCGCTCTCGGACGTCCGACCGGCGAGTCGGCATAACTCAGCAGAGGAGCGCCGTTGAGGAAGTCCAGAGCAGTCCTGGACGAAACTTCAGGAACAGAAGAGTTTTTGGACCACGATCTCACATCTCGAAATGTTTACCAGCAGTTTTGCTCGGGAATTACCTGTTTATCGAACTTCATTCGTATTGTTTTGGTGCTGACAGGGTTCGCGGGTGTTTTCTAATTTAGCTTCAATGTGTTATGTGTATGGTATTTTAACCATATTTAAATTACTCTTCAAGAGTGCTGTCGAAATGGTCTTGTAAGTTCTGCTCATAGCTGTCGTTTATCTGCACTTCAAGTAAACAGTAGAACGTCAGTAGCTAAATAGCTTCAGAAAGGTTCCGTTAACACTTTTTAATTTGTCCATTTTCCATGGTTAGATACGTGACAACATTCTCTTATGACTGGAGAGAATAGTGTAGATGAATCCTCTTTCTATTCTGAACATCTCGCTGTCATGAAGAAGTGTAATGTAAGCTACATTAGCGGCGGGTATCTTCCTTAGTATACCACACTGCATTTTACTTTTAAATTTATTTCTAAGTGATTATAAAATTGGTTAACATCTACCGTGGCAATGCGAAGATTGTAACAGAGAATGTTGGCTCACCCAGATCACGCACAGGCAACATGATTGATAATGAAATGCGATTCCTTAAGCGCACCTACGCTCGTGTTCCTTGTCAGATATTTAGTCATACTGATTGGGTGGTCCAAATTCGTACAGTCACTACTAATAATACTGTTTATTGTTCCACATCATTGCTTTACTACGTGCTCAGCTTTATACGCAGCGTGCAAGGTAATACCTTTACGCAATACTTATTTTTACCCACAGTTGGCTTGGTTTTTTTTTTTTACCTCGCTCTAATCCACACAAGATCTATTTTCCTAGCTACCATCACAATACTGCTTTCATTCTCTTGACCTTATAAACCTTGACTTTTGACATAAAAATATAAGCAGATAACTGCTGCTAGTATTACTGTATGCTCGTGTATCCTTCAGTCTCGGATGAGTAGAGAGGAGTACGTGTTCGGCTAGACCGTATTTTGCTGCGATCGATATCAGTGCACTTAAAATAAGTTAAATCAGTGCCTTGTGTTTTAAGGGCATCTTGTACAGTGTTTGTTGGATCTAATAAAAAATCCCAAAAATCTAC
Organism: Schistocerca cancellata; assembly: GCF_023864275.1. Lineage (NCBI taxonomy): Eukaryota > Metazoa > Arthropoda > Insecta > Orthoptera > Acrididae > Schistocerca > Schistocerca cancellata. The sequence goes on from NC_064634.1 coordinate 211,675,452, forward strand.
GTATCCCAGAGAATGTGATAATTTATATTTACTCCTATCTTTTCTTCTATCACATCAAACAAAGCTTCCCCGCTCATAGCGGACTTCAGTGTACTCTCCAATGACTCCTCTCTCCTCTGATTTCGACAGTGGAACTCCCCACGCACTCTTAATATTTCCATTCTTCCTTTAAATTTCGCCGAATGTTCTCTTGGCTATTCTGTATGCTGAGTCAGCCCTTCCGATAATCGTATCTTTTTCGATTTCTTTACATTTGTCTTGTGGTCATTTCGTCTTAGCTTCCCTGCACTGCCTATTTACTTTATTCCTCAGCGCCTTATATTTCTGTATTCCTCAACTTCCGTGAAAATTTTTGTACTACGTTGTTTCCTCTACCAGATAAATTATTTCTTCTGTTACCAATAGTTTCTTCGCAGTCACCTCATTTGTACCTACGTTTTTGTTTCCAACTCCTGTGATTCCCTTTTTTAAATTTGTCCATTCCTCTTTAACTGTACTGCGTACTCGGCTATTCCATAATGCAATATCTGTAGCCTTAGAGAGGTTCAAGAGTATTTCTTCATTCCTTAGTACTTCCATATACCACTTCTGTATGACTAATCTCTTAAACTTCAGCCTACTCTTCATCACAACTACATTGCGAACAGTGTCTATATCTGATCCTAGGTACGACTTACAATCCAATATCTGATTTCAGTATCTCTGTCTGACCACGGTGTAACCCAGCTGAAATCTTCCCGGAGCCGGCCGTGGTGGTCTCGCGGTTCTAGGCGCGCAGTCCGGAACCGCGCGACTGCTGCGGTCGCAGGTTCGAATCCTGCCTCGGGCATGGATGTGTGTGGTGTCCTTAGGTTAGTTAGTTTTAAGTAGTTCTAAGTTCTAGGGGACTGATGCCCACAGCTGCTAGGTCTCATAGTGCTCAGAGCCATTTGAACCATTTTTTTTTAAATCTTCCCGGAGCGCACGGTATTTTCCAAGTATACCTCCTCTTCCTATGATTCTTGAACAGAGTATTCGCTATTGTTAGCTGGAATTTATTACAGAACTTAGTCTTATGCTCTCTCATTCCTGTTCTCAAGCCCATATCCTCCGTAACTTTTTCTTCTGCTCCTTCACCTATAACTGCATTCCATTCTCTCATTACTATTAGATTTTTATCCCCCATTACGTGTTTTATAACCAGTCCAATATCCTCTAATACTTTCTCTAACTCTTCATCTTCAGCTGGCGATGTCGGCGTGTATGCCTGAACTATCATTGTTAATGTTGGTTTCTGTCGATTCTCGTAAGAAAAACCATATCACTGAACTGTTCACAGTAACACATTTTCTGCCCCACCTTGTTATGTAGAAGAAATCCTACTTCATTTGTACCACTTTCTGCTGATGTTGATATCTGACCAGAAATATTACGTCTTCTTTCCATTTCACTTCACTGACACCTACTGTAACTAGACTGAGCCTTTGAATTACTATTTTCAGACTTTCTAGCTTGCTTACGACGTTCAAGAGTCTGAAATTCCATGACCCGACTAGTAGAATGTTTTATTTCGTTGGTTACTCAACATTTTCCTCATGGGCACATCCACCTTGGCAGTCCCCTCCGGGAGGTACCAATGGGGGACTATTCGGGTATCTTTTGCCAATAGAGAGTCATCACGACCCTTTTTACTTGATGCAGTGGTTTCCATTGTCTTCTGCATCTTCGTGTTGTTGATCATTGCCGATTCTTCTACCTTTAGGGGCAGTTTCCTGCCCAATGGGAACGAGTGTGTCCTGAAACTGTGTCCGCTCCTCTGCTCCCTTTGACAAGGCTATTTCAGAACGAGTGTGACACCTTATGCTGGAAGTCTTCGGCCGCCATTGCTGACAATTCTTTTCAAAATGTAAGCGGTGGAGCTATTCCAACTCGGGACTGATAATGTTTTGATTACTAATCAGCGGCACTACCTCTAGATCACGGGTATAGGTAGACTGTGTGAAGAACATGAATGAAAGCGGGATGGTCGAATTAAATCATGTTACGTGGACAGAATGAGACTTTAAGATGATTAAGTGTACTCGATGTACATTTCTAGTTCAAAATAAGTAATGATGGCAGAAACAGACATTATATCTACACGTAAGTTCGCTCTGATTACCCGGGACTGACTGGAAGATGAATGAAATTACCCCGGTATGTAAATCTGTGCCGCTTTAGCTTTATAACGTCCTTCGACTTTGATTTGCATAAGGCAGAGAGAGTTATGTGTTAACATCTAGTATAAAATTAGGCGTTAGAACGTGTTCTATAAAGCTATAAACAGTTCGAACTAGAAGGGAAAATTTTTTTAAAGTCTGACGCTACAGAAGAATGCTGAAGATAGGTTAGGTAGACTAAATAACTAATTAAGAGGCACTGAATCTAAATGAGGAAGGAAGTAAATTTATGGTTCATTTCGATTAAAGAATTTGGTGATAGGACACATTCTGAGACATGAAGGATTCATCAGTTTGGCAATGGAGTGAAGTAAGATAGTGGGGTTAAACATTGTAGAGGAAGACAAAAGCTCCAGTACAGTAAACGGCTTCAAATGGATGTAGGGTGCAGTAGTTTTGCAAAGCTCAAGGAGCTTGGAAAGGGTGGACTAACCTAGAGAGTTGCACTCAGTTTTACTTCGGACTGTAGACCACAACAACGACAACAACCACCAGCCGTTTTCTTACAGTCAGTTTTATGATATATAAGTTTGTAATACAAATATGCGACTAAAAACGTACTAATTATATACTTTTAGTTCATGAACAACATGTTTAATTTCAGTTTCATCAATGAAAGTGGAGACTCTTCACCTTTTGCGTATCCCCTCCCTCCCCCCCCCCCCCCCCCCCCCCTCTGGCCCGTTCAGTTGACGAACTACAGTGTAACGCAATCCGGTGATTATAATTGAGTATCGAAGATAAGTTCATTTATAATTTAGTTTTATGCTGTTTCTCAGACAACATTTTTTGTATATAGAACATGTGATGATTATCTGCTACGTAGGCAGAATATTGCTATGTGAGTGACCCTACAAAATTTCTTCATAACATGAAATTCACCCTATTTCCATTAAGCAGCATGCCTTGTCTGTAGAGTGGTATGAAACTCTAGCTGCAGGAAAAAAATGTAGAATTAAGTCGTCATTCACCACTTTTCTCAAAAAGAGCCCCTATAATGTCCTTGCGGGATGACAAATCGTTAGCCACAACTCCTAAATAATTAAAGTTTGAGTTTGAGTGTACACTCAAATCCGAGCTGTCACGATTACAGACTATACACTATCACGACCATGTTTCATCCAGTACGACGGTGCTCAACGTCTACTGAAATGAAACACTCCTAATTAAAGCGTTTAATTTGCGTACCACCCTCAATATAATTCAACGTGTGACATCTGAAACGTGTGCAAAGCTATGGTCACATGTGTTTCTCTGATCCTTTAATGCAAATCTTGACAGCTTTAAATTGTCTGCTTATAAAATCTTTCCATTCATCTCACCAATTTGCTATAATTTTATCACGTACATGAGAACGTCTAGTCTTATATCAACTTTATCTACACTGAAGAGCCGAAGAAGCTATTACACCTGCCTAATATGGAGTAAGACCCTTGAGTGCACGCAGAAGTGTCCAACACGACGTGGCATGGATTCGACTAATGTCTGAAGTAGTACTGGAGGGAACTGACACCACGTATCCTGCAGGGCTGTCTATAAATCCATAAGAGTACGACGGAGTGGAGACCTCTTCTGAACTGCACTTTACAAGGCATCACAGATATTCTCAGTAATTTTCTTGTCTGGGGAGTCTGGTGGCCAGTGGAAGTTTTCAATCTCACAAGAATATTCCTGGTGCCACTCTGTAGAAATTCTGGATGTGTGGGGTATCGCATTGTCCTGTTGGAATTTCTGAAGTCCATCGGAATGCACAATGGACATGAATGGATGCAGGTGATCAAACAGCACGCTTACGCACATGTCATCTGCAGGGTCGTATCTAGACATGTCAGGCGTCCCATATTGCTCCAACTGCACATGCCCCACACCATTACAGAGCCTCCAGAAGCTTGAACAGTCCCTTGCTGACATATATGGTCCATAGGTTCATGAGATTGTCTGTACCCGTACACGTCAATCCGCTCGAAACAATTTGAAACGAGACTCGTCCGACTAGGCAACATGTTTCCAGTCATCAACAGTCTGAGCACTATGCATCAACAGTCCAATATAGGTGCTCAAGGGCCGAAGCGAGGCGTAAAGCCTGGTGTCGCACAGTCATCAAGGGTAAACGACTACTCGTCTACCCTTCGGCTCCGAAAGCCCATACCGATGTTGTTTCGAAGAACGGTTCGCACGTTGATAGCCCAGCATAGATATCTGCAGCAGTTTGCGGAAGGATTGCATTTCCGTCACGTTGAACTATTCTCTTCAGTCGTCGTTAGTTCCGTTCTTGTGGGATGTTTTTCCAGCCGCAGCAATTTCGGAGATTTGATGCCTTGCCGGATTCCTGGTATTCACGGTACACTCGTACAATGGTTATTCGGAAAAATCCCCACTTCATTGCTACCTCGGAGATGCTGTGTCCCATCGCTCGTGCGTCGACGGCAAAACCACATTCAAACGCACTTAAATCTTCCGAAGAAGGCTGTTGTAACCGTGACTGAAACGATGGTTTTTCTCCAGAATCAGTAGTTTTATGCATCATGACGTGGTGCCATACCCGACTGGCTCTGGCCGCGGAAGCCTACGAAATTATATCACATAAATCTTGATAACCTGCCATTGTAGCAGCGGTAACCGATCAAAAAGCTGCTCCAGACACTTGTTGTCTTACATAGGCGCTGCCGACCGCAGCGCCGTGTTCAGCCTGTTTACGTATCTCTGTAATTAAATACACTTGCATATACCTTTCTTTTAGGCGTTTCAGTGTAGCATCATATTTAGCTGCTCTCTTTACCCTCTTCCATATTTACAACACAAAAACGAATTCATAACTGTATTCTGGCAGAAGTGAGTCAGTTGATATGGATAGGAATACGACAAGCTGTTTCAAGCAAATCACGTAATTATTTTTAAATTTCCGTGTATGACTATTACGTTCAGTTGAAAGTATCGTACGTCAATGTGTTCATGAACTTCTAACGATTACGTCCATTATCTGCACGTAATTTCTCTTTGATTACCCGGGACTGACTGGAAGATGAGCGAAATAGCCCCGGTGCGTAAATCTGTGCCAGATCAGCTTTCACACGTCCTTGGGCGTTGATTTGCATATGCGTTAAAGCCGTCATGTAGGACGCTTTACCTTCTGCCTGCGTTGGGAAACTTGGCGTTAAAATTACGTTGACCTACATTTTTACTTTGTAGTAACATATCCCTCACGTCATCTCCGTCTGGAACGCGTATAACATTAGTTTTGTTGCATACGGTATCAGGTTCACGAAGTCGGCTGTGTGTTTTCTACCCCTCTGGTTATGGATATCCACAGCAATCCTCATGTGTTGATGAGCAAACTAGCAGTTGGAATTAATGAATGTGCAGTGTATTTGAGCATTTGTTATATAAATGTACTTAAGGGACCAAGTACAGCTGAAATCATGACAGTATACAAAGGCTATGTTTAACGACGCGACTTAGAGGAGACTTTACTAACAATTGCGTCTATGACCGTTGTTGGACAGTACATTGCAGTATGAACGGTTCGCCTGAAAAGCAGTATGCCGGTGTGTATTTGTTTAATACTGAAATACACAAAGGCGCGAAGACGGTAGAAAAATTAAATAACTCCATAATTAAGTAATCTTATTTAGGTTAAGTAGTACAGCATCCATAACAGACTTCTTTTTGTAAACCACAAGGCTGTCGTGAAGTCTGATGATGAGGCAAGTTTTAGTAATGTTAATGGGTGTCATAATCATTACACTATTTGTACGAAGGTTGCTCAGAAAGTAATGCACCGCTTTTTTTTTTCTCTCTCAGCCGAAAATAATGTTGCGAATGCGAGGTGTTATGTATGTATTATTTGACGTCTCCTGAGTGAGCGTGCCAACTTTCCGTCACTTCCTACAAACAGCATAGCTGCAGGACAGTTCCAAAATGGCGACTGCAGGTAATGTACGTTACAAGCAATGTGCCGTCATTGAATTTCTCACTGCAGAGAAAGGAACTGTGAGGAATACGCTTGTACAAAGCCTATGGAATCTTTTCTGTCAACAGAAGTACAGTTAGTCGCTGGGTCCAGATGGTGAGGTCATCAGAATGTTAGTCTGCGGAGCTCCACGATTCGCAGCGGTCGGGGAGACCATCCACGGCTGCCACACCTGACGTAGCACCCTCCAACTTATACTTGTTTGGGCCATTAAAGGATGCCATTCGTGGAAGACATGTTGAGGACAATGAGGAGGTGATTCACACAGTGAAGCACTGGCTCCGCCATCAGGACCAGGATTGTTACCGACAGAGCATTTAGGCCCTTGTTTCGCGCTGGAGAAAGGCCTTAGAACGGGCTGGAGATTACGTGGAAAAATAAGGTGTGTGCATAAAACACCATTCTTTCGTATTTGTGATTCTCATTATGTTCAATAAAGAATGGACAGTGTCTTGAAAGGAGGATATAAGATGAATATCAACAAAAGCCAAACGAAAATAATGGAATGTAGTCGAATTAAGTCTGGTGATGCTGAGGGAATTAGGTTAGGAAATGAGACACTTAAAGTAGTAAAGAAGTTTTGTTTTTGGGGAGCAAAATAACTGATGATGGTCGAAGTAGAGAGGATATAAAATGTAGATGGCAATGGCAAGGAAAGCGTTTCTGAAGAAGAGAAATTTGTTAACATCGAGTATAGATTTAATTGTCAGGAAGTCGTTTCTGAAAGTATTTGTATGGAGTGTAGCCACGTATGGAAGTGAAACGTGGACAGTAAATAGTTAGGACAAGAAGGAATAAAAGCTTTTGAAATGTGGTGCTACAGAAGAATGTTGAAGATTACGTGGGTAGATCACGTAAGTAATGAGGAGGTATTGAATAGGATTGGGGAGAAGAGAAGTTTGTGGCACAACTTGACTAGAAGAAAGGATCGGTTGGTAGGACATGTCCTGAGGCATTAAGGGATCACAAATTTAGCATTGGAGGGCAGTGTGGAGGGTAAAAATCGTAGCGGGAGACCAAGAGATGAATACGCTAAGCAGATTTAGAAGGATGTAGGTTGCAGTAGGTACTGGGAGATGAAGGAGCTTGCACAGGATAGATTAGCATGGAGAGCTGGATCAAACCAGTCTCAGGACTGAAGACCACAACAACAACAACAACAACAACAACAAAGAATCGTTGAAGAAAAAAACTTTCTGGGCAACCCTCGTAGTGCCTTGTCAGTACATATTATGAATAACGTATAGTAAAGAATACATACACGGTCTAACACATTAATGAGGCCACTGCTTACGTTCGGCGTCAAGGTGACAGACGGCGGGTGGCAGCAGTAGCAAGGAGCGCACGTAAACATTGTTGAGGGGACATGGAAAACAGTGTAGTCGTGATGTATCTGACGTCCAAAAGGGTATGATTATTAGCTCTCGGGACAAAGGGAGAAGCATTTCCGAAACGGCTGAGTTTGCAAACTGTTCGCGTGCCGCAGTGTTTAAAGCGTACCGTGCATGGCAAACTGGAGCTATCTAAAGCCAGCGCCGAGGCAAATGTGGTGCACCACGGGCTAGCCATGAGAAGGGCGGACAACGGCTGCGAAAATGTGTGCAGGCGAACAGGCGTACAACTGTTGAGCAACTGACCGCCCGGATGAACCAAGGGGGTACCAAGAGCGCCTGCTCAACGAGCGTTCAACTGGCGCTGCTGCGTACGGGCCTCCACAGCATACACCGTCAGCGACCAAAGCTATGATTTGCGCGCCAATACCACAGCTGGATGTCCACTGAGTAGCTTCGTGTGACCTTTCCAGGTAGGTAATGTTTTATGCTTTCTCGGACAGATGGTTGATCCCGTGTGACACATGAAACATCTGAAAGCAAAGGGTTCGTGGGGAGGAGGGAGCGTTACGGTCTGGGCATTCTCTGGCATTCTCTGGGAGATCTCGTCATTCAGTAAGGCACAATGAATTAACACCATCATGCATTTACGTTTTGGGATCTTCTCCAGACCTACACACAGTTTTTTTCCCCCAATGCAACGTATCGCACAGCTTGCCGTGGACGTACGTGTATCTAATAGCACCAGGACGAGTCTACCGTACTGCCTGGCCACCAAACTCCCTGCACTTTAACCCAACGGAGAAACTGTTCGATTCTTTGATCTTCTCGATCGTCCCACGGGTCCTCAATCGAGAAACATAGCGCATCTGGCCACGGCACTCGAGTCGGCAAGGCTGCACATCCCTGTCGGTACCCACCACACGTCTCGCATAAGTCTGCGCTGCCAAAAGTGTTTATTCGGGCTTTTGCCAGCTGGTCACATTAATGTGACTAGGTAGTGCATCTGAGGAATATCAGTCTGGTTAAATTACTTGACACATTGTTAACTAGTCTGACATATGTGAAATAACGTGTATTTATTAGAATATATTATTATTTATTGATTTTATACTACACTCCAGGAAATTGAAATAAGAACACCGTGAATTCATTGTCCCAGGAAGGGGAAACTTTATTGACACATTCCTGGGGTCAGATACATCACATGATCACACTGACAGAACCACAGGCACATAGACACAGGCAACAGAGCATGCACAATGTCGGCACTAGTACAGTGTATATCCACCTTTCGCAGCAATGCAGGCTGCTATTCTCCCATGGAGACGATCGTAGAGATGCTGGATGTAGTCCTGTGGAACGGCTTGCCATGCCATTTCCACCTGGCGCCTCAGCTGGACCAGCGTTCGTGCTGGACGTGCAGACCGCGTGAGACGACGCTTCATCCAGTCCCAAACATGCTCAATGGGGGACAGATCCGGAGATCTTGCTGGCCAGGGTAGTTGACTTACACCTTCTAGAGCGCGTTGGGTGGCACGGGATACATGCGGACGTGCATTGTCCTGTCGGAACAGCAAGTTCCCTTGCCGGTCTAGGAATGGTAGAACGATGGGTTCGATGACGGTTTGGATGTACCGTGCACTATTCAGTGTCCCCTCGACGATCACCAGTGGTGTACGGCCAGTGTAGGAGATCGCTCCCCACACCATGATGCCGGGTGTTGGCCCTGTGTGCCTCGGTCGTATGCAGTCCTGATTGTGGCGCTCACCTGCACGGCGCCAAACACGCATACGACCATCATTGGCACCAAGGCAGAAGCGACTCTCATCGCTGAAGACGACACGTCTCCATTCGTCCCTCCATTCACGCCTGTCGCGACACCACTGGAGGCGGGCTGCACGATGTTGGGGCGTGAGCGGAAGACGGCCTAACGGTGTGCGGGACCGTAGCCCAGCTTCATGGAGACGGTTGCGAATGGTCCTCGCCGATACCCCAGGAGCAACAGTGTCCCTAATTTGCTGGGAAGTGGCGGTGCGGTCCCCTACGGCACTGCGTAGGATCCTACGGTCTTGGCGTGCATCCGTGCGTCGCTGCGGTCCGGTCTTAGGTCGACGGGCACGTGCACCTTCCGCCGACCGCTGGCGACAACATCGATGTACTGTGGAGACCTCACGCCCCACGTGTTGAGCAATTCGGCGGTACGTCCACCCGGCCTCCCGCATGCCCACTATACGCCCTTGCTCAAAGTCCGTCAACTGCACATACGGTTCACGTCCACGCTGTCGCGGCATGCTACCAGTGTTAAAGACTGGGATGGAGCTCCGCATGCCACGGCAAACTGGCTGACACTGACGGCGGCGGTGCACAAATGCTGCGCAGCTAGCGCCATTCGACGGCCAACACCGCGGTTCCTGGTGTGTCCGCTGTGCCGTGCGTGTGATCATTGCTTGTACAGCCCTCTCGCAGTGTCCGGAGCAAGTATGGTGGGTCTGACACACCGGTGTCAATGTGTTCTTTTTTCCATTTCCAGGAGTGTATGTACATTGTTATTGCTAACCCGGTATATCGTTTTTTAGTGTTCACTCGTGGTCTTGCTTCCCGCGCACGGAGTCCCGAGTTCGATTCGAGGTGGGGTCAGGAATTTTCCCGCTACGATATGACTGGGTGGTGTTGTGTCGTCTTCATCATCATCATTCATCCCCATTGCGGTCGGAGGAAGACAATGGCAAACCACCTCCGCTAGGATCTTGCCTAGTACGGTGGTGCTGGTCTCCCGCATCGTCCCCTACGCTCCTCGGGAGTATGGGACCTCATCGTTGTCATCATTATTGATATTGTTGTTGTTACATACTGCTTAGGCGTTACACAAGCTGTATTGATAATTCACCGTGGATACCTAGTTGGATGTAAGACAGACTGATAAAATAAATACATAAAATATAAATAACTAGTTCCTGCTCAATACAGATTTAGCAGTTTTCCGATGGAACACATTGAAATATCTGTTAAGTGATTCCTCGATGTAGAGATTTCCAACGACGTTTACTCTCTAGTCACAGGTATCTAAATCGGAGATATATTGTTACCCACATTTTGAAATGAAACTGTACTAAATCCTGCTGTTAAAAAGTAGATCTAAATTAGACGATTCAATGGAGTTTCACTATTCAAAACTGGATTAGTAGTTTCGGAGATATCAGGTACAGGTCAACTAATTACGCCCTCACGTCCTGTCCAGCAACCAGGAAACTCTTTGGTGAACGCTTTCCTAGCCACCATGACCAAGCGAGGAGCCGCATTTGTTAACACACTGGACTCTCATCCGGCAAGACGACGAATCAAATCCGCGTCTTGGCATCCATGTTTTTTATATTTCCATAGGCCGCTCCAAACAAATGCCAGAACGGTTCTTTTGAAAAGGGCACTGCTGATTTCCCTCCACATTCTCTCGTTTTCTGAGCTAGTGCTCCGTCTCTAGTGACCTCGCTGTCGACGGGGCATTAGACCCGAATATTGCTCCTTGCCTTCCTTCCTTCCTTCCTAGCCGTAATGGAGTAGTGAGATAGGCACCTATCGTTCTGGTGCCACTTGCATCTACTTATTCAAGTGGTACGTTCTCTAGGGGAACCGCTACCACTTCGGTAAGAAATCGTTCGTACCGTTTATCCTTTAAGACTTCTTAAATGAAATAAGAACCGAACACGTACATCTATAACTAGATCATCTAGATCTACATACACACTCCGCAAGCCACCGTATGGTGCATGAAGGAGGGTACCTTGTACGCCGCAAGCCATCACCTTTCCTGATCCATTCGAAAATGGAGTGAACGAGATACGATTGTCTGTATGACCCCGTACGAGCCATATAATTTCTTTTATCTTCTCTTCGTGATTCTCGAGCGAAAGATATGTTGGCGGCAGTAGGATCGTTCTGCAGTCAGTCGAAAATGAACTCTCCCAATACTGTTTCGCGAAAAGACTGTTGTCTTCTCTCCAGGGATTCGCATTTGAGTTCACGAGGTTTCTCCATAGTACTCAGATGTTGACTGAAACTAGCGGGCCGCCTCTGAATTACTTCGATGTCTTCCTTTAATCCGATCTGGCAGCGATCCCAAACACTTCCTATTACCTTTCGTCTATGCATCACAGAATAAGACGTGAGAAGACGTCCAGCTCAGTTTCGAGCGATTGATGTTTTCTGAATCCGCGCTGGTTGATAGACAGAGGCTTTTCTGTCTTATGAACGGTTGTTATATTAACGGTTGTTATATTCGAACTTAGAATATGCGTAATGTGGTGTGCGTACTGTAAGACCTTCTGTACACACACCATCAGATTATTTGACTTGTCGCTCTAACGAAGTAGGCGAGTGTCAGCAATATGTCTCGCGGTCTTATCGTGGCGTGTTTATCTTCTGCCGTTAGGTCAGACGATATAAATGCCACTTGCACGCTTAGAGTAGCAGAGTGACGGTGACCAACTTTAAACAGAACTTGATTAATTTTCAGACACATTTATTAAATATTGAAATGCATAGACAATACGTAACTTGATTCTGGATGCTGTTTACAATTGACAATCTGAAGATCCTTTGGTCTTGGTACGTTAATCTTATTCTCACATATCTCTGATACTTGACAAAGTGTCTATTCATTTATCTTCATGGCTATGTACAGGAATATGGTAATCTTATTAGGCGCAGACTGAAAGTTGACTATAGACTGGTACAGACTAATGTAGACTGGTACAGACTGGTGCAGACAAATGCAGACTCGTACAGACTAATGCAGACTGACTAATCGGAGGCCTGTACACTCGTTATAATACCTCGCGCGTTCATGTATCATTGCGCGAGTGAGATCCGCGAGGAGAAAAGGCTCTACGTCAGCAGCAATCTCATTGGCTGCGTTACATATTAATACGCGGAAGCAGAATTCGGTCCGTCTCTAAGGCAGGGCCATCTCGTAGTGCAGAGACGGACAAGCGCTGTGCCTGCGCTGTTGTGCTTAGCGGGGCGCGCTCTGGTGGCAAAGTTGTGTACGCGCTGACTACGCGGAACTATGTACACAACATTTAAGAATTCTGCAGAAAACTGCTTTGAAGTATATCTGTCCGTTCTTTCTCCCTTCTCATATATAGAAGTCACCTCCGTCTTTTTCCATTCGCTTGGGACTTTGGACTGGGTGAGAGATTCGCTGTAAATGCAAGCTAAGTAAGGGGCCAATGCTGCAGAGAACTGTTCGGGAAACCGATATGAGATTCCATCCGGACATAGTGACTGACTTCTTTTCAACTTTTCCAGTTCCTTCTCAAAGTCAGTGATGCCTGTTTCTAAGTCCTCCACACAAGAGTCTGTACAATCCTCCTGCCTGAATAACTTTCTAAACATGAATATTAAAGCTTCAACAATACTTTTGCTGCCGTCTATTGCTGCACCAACTGGTCAACGAGTGAGTAAATAGAAGCCTTCGACTTGCCTAGTGATTTTCCTTATTATCACAATTTTCTCGGCTTTTCGGCAAGGTATTTCGCTAAGGTATGACGGTCGAAATTTCCACTAACTAGTCCCTATCGATATTTCCGTGTTCTTGCGTAAACCTAAAACGTAACAAGCTCTTTTTCTTCAGCATCATCCGAACTTTGTTTGTATGATGATTATTTTCCTTCCTTTAATCCACTTAATCGGCACACACCTTGCCCATTCCTCTACGTCCATCATACTGAATTTAAATGATGTCGACCCATTGCTTAAGTAGAGTGCTACCAACTGCTTATATGCTCTCTCCAGCATGAAAGGTCTTCTTGTTTTCTTGGTAGGTTTATTAACTTCCATAATTATCGTCGATATGATGTAACGATCACTAATTTCTGTTTCCATAATTACACTGTCGATAAAGTGATTCTGCAATAACGTTGGCTGCTGATTTCTGGGGCTGTGTTATGGGGTGCAGAGTTGCAGAGCTCTGTCCTGATAGACCTGGGGTGCACGACGCAGAGGAAGCGACTACTCAGATAACAGAGTACTTGTGGAGTTCACATGTTTATGTTTTAGATAAGGCGCTCGTTTCAGGGCCGATGATGAGCCCTTACCAGGTGATGCAAAGGGATCGGAATAACATTGTGTGAAATATATGGCCGAGCGGTTCTAGGCGCTACAGTCTGGAACCGCGCGACCGCTACGGTCGCAGGTTCGAATCCTGCCTCGGGCATGGATGTGTGTGATGTCCTTAGGTTAGTTAGGTTTAAGTAGTTCTCAGTTCTAGGGGACTGATGACCTCAGCAGTTAAGTCCCATAGTGCTCAGAGCCATTTGAACCATTTGTGAAATATAAATACGCTTCGAATGCTAGATTCAACAGTGAACTTCCGAAGCATTCGTAACGAAGTATCTGAATTTACGTGCTTGTAGCTACAAGCTCAAAAATACTTTCATTGCGAGTTGGTTGTTGAACTACCTGTTCAAGACACTTTTGTTTGTGAGTAACTTTGTTTATCAGCACCACCTGCTTTAAACTCACCTGCATCTAATATTACATGTTCAGGCTACTTCCGGGATACTGGGCGTAAACTTTCTTTGAATTATTTTGCTGTGGAATTGGATGGGAAGTAAAAACATCCAACTATTAACATGACTTCACCTAAGCGCTACCCCCGTCGACATAACTTCGCTGTCAGACACCAATTTTGACCTGAATAAAGATAATATTTGTGTTCGCTGCAATGAACACTTCCCCATCTCTGGCGTGTAACCTGTCTTTTTTATATACGTTAGATACTTCGTTAAAAATTTCGAGGCTTTCTGCTTCTGGTTTCATCCAGCTCTCTGTTGCGAGTACAATTCGAGCGCAACAAATCTCGTGGAGCTCTTAAATTTTGGAACTTCGTTAATAATGTTTCGGAAGTTTACTGTTGAAACTTTGACATTCAAAGTGTCTTTACGTTTCACACAACCTGCTTCTGATCTCTTCGTATCGATTTATAAGCGTTCATCATCGGACCTTGCCAAAAAGAAAAGAAACATACGTTCTCCATAAGTACTCTGTTACCTGAGTAGCCGCTTCCTCTGTGTCGTGCACCACAGATCTACCAAGGGGAGCTCTGCAATTGTGCACCCTATAATACAGCTCCGGAAATCTGTAGCCAACATTGGTGCAGAATCGACGGAGACACTGGTTGAGACCACCCACTCGGCTCCAAAACAGTTTTCTTTCTGAGCGCCCCGTGAGTTTATTGAATCCATAACCCAATGCATCCAAGTTCTGGGTGGTCTTCTACGGTTTCATCGTTCAGCTAGTATCCATTTATAGATTCCTATCGGCCATCGGTTATCATTGTTTCGTAGGGAGAAGCCAAACCAATATTATACTGTGAATAGCATCGAGAATAGTGTCCCTGTAATTTAAAATATTCTTTCATTGTGAGAACTTGTTCGACAAAAATCCGTCTCAAGGACACCAGTTTATTTTTCTCCTGCTGGGTTTGCTGTCATTTTTCGGTGCCGTATATGAGTATTCTCTTATCACTGACTTTTATATTAACACTAGAACCGCCGGAACTAGTGCTATTCTTAGAACTACCGATGTGGTCAAACTGACCAATTTCTTTGTAAGTACATGCTGTGCTGTTTAATGTAAATATTAATGACCTTGATAACAATGTTTCAATTTAATTATGTTTAATAACAGTATCATTGTATTTTACAACAACAATGGGAACATAATAATACTAATATTAAAGAACATAGTTCACAATATTTATCTGCAACCATTCTAATTGTATTGCAGTAGTTATAAAATTAATAGAAATTAATCCTACTGGAGAAACTAAGTACCCATGAATATGTTAAGAGAAAGACCAATCATAAAATATGACCATGTATAGTACCTAATCCTACTTACAAGCATTACAAACCACTATCTTTATTACTTTATATGTACACGGCCCACAAACGTATCTCTTGCATTTACTGCACACTTCATTTGTCTTGTTTCTGCATTTCCTCGTTTGGTATAGTTTTCTTACTTTCACAGGAATTTCCGCTTCTTCTCTTTCTTCATCATCATCTTCCTTTTCTTCCTTTTCTTTTCCATCCCTTGGCATCCTTTCCTGATTTCTGGTTACCATATAGGCTCTACGTAATCATTCTGCTAGATTTAGGATGAAATCCCTCCTACTTATTTTTATCCCTGTCACTAGCTTGAAAATGGTCTATGTGTTGATGACTGCTAAATCAAGGATATTGTGAAATACGTGTACAGGCCATCGACGAGTACCAGAGCGGACAGAATATTTCCTCGTCATCTGGTCCAAGACATCTACAGGAAATTTTGTGCTATTGTAGAAGCTCACTGTTTCAGGAAGGTGTTTTGAATTATTTTGATTTTCGACATCTGTGTGCATGGTGCTATACAGAAGAATATTTTTGCTCTTTTTCCCTTGGTAAACAGTCAGAGTACCACCTTCCATTTTCAAGAGAACAGACGTATAAAGAGGATTTTTCATTTGTTTTATAGTGTTCAGAATTTCTCTTCTTGCACGGTTGATAGTGCCGACAAGACTAGTTTTTTTCTTTTTCCAGTCTCTCCCCAAGTGTGACCGTAGTGAAAAAGTTATCAGTAGTCACATTTCGCCGCTTATTGCGATATGGAGCTACCAACTTCATTACCACCTGTTCTGGAAGTTTCTCATTAGATGTCCTCTGTTCGTTCTTTCCTACATAAGGGAACCCATTACAAAGATATTTTGTTTCTAC
Source organism: Schistocerca cancellata (assembly GCF_023864275.1). Taxonomy (NCBI): domain Eukaryota; kingdom Metazoa; phylum Arthropoda; class Insecta; order Orthoptera; family Acrididae; genus Schistocerca; species Schistocerca cancellata. The sequence goes on from NC_064634.1 coordinate 211,691,707, forward strand.
ATCCGCTAGAAGCCAGAATTTGATTCCTCAGGCTTATTCCATATATATTGCAAATACGGACACCTGGTTCTGCTGGGGAAAAGTTGTTTGTCCACAGTGACATTTGACCTTGGTACGTAATTCAACTGACAGTTTTCTATAAAATGGTTCCAAGTAGTTGATATAAGTGCAAATGTGCCACTTTTCAAACGTTCCGACAGTGTATTTTTCCCATCAAAACGCAGATATTACAAAGTTTCTCGAAACCTGTTTCTGCTCATTGTGTCAGTGAAAAATGGGGCTCCCCACTTTTTCGAGCACAACTCATCTACTTCAGTACATCTGGCACCTAGTGCACCACGATCATATAATAAAGCAACAAATGCATCTAATTCTTCTAAAGGAAAACTCGAGGAATCATTTCCAAGAAGCCGTTGCGCCTCTGCATCTGTGCATTTCTTTATGTGTTTCAACATTGATTGATCAACTAAAAGGCGCTAGGCACTCGAAACGTTATCGTTTGAGACATGCCGCTTTGCGTGTGGAGTAGGTCCCCGTGTTTCTTTCAATATATTCTGTTTACCTATCTTACCTGGAGAAGTAACACCGAAGTCTGCTACAGTCCACTCCGTGATCCCGTCCTTTCCCAGGTTCTGGAAGTGAACCCTCACTTCGTTCTCCTCTTCTACGTCGATTCTGAATTGGTCCACTTACAGGAGGTGCAGTTCTTTTCTTACCAAGGGTAGGTCCTTCTCTAGCATTGTTTATATTACTGCTTGGTCCTGGTTCTGCAACTGCGTGAGGAAAGAGACAATTAGAAAGCTACAACTCATTATAAAGATAACATACCACACAATAAAATAGCAGTAACACAAGTAGCAGTAGAAGCGTCAGCTCTATTATAATAGTGATCATTATTCATATAGTAACAATAATAAAAATAACAATAATAATAATAATAACAATATAAGTGAATGTAAATTACCTTAATCTTCAGTCTCGGAGCTGTCACGCTCGATATTAGTGACAGGTTGGTAATCTTCATCTTTAGAATCTTCCACAAGGTCCTCAACTTCAGGATCATTTTCTGCATCCAATTCATACAAAAGTGTGACAATTTCTTCATCTGAAAGTGGCCGTGGCCGTGATTTGTATCGCTGTGACATCTGAGCCATGTCTACTGCTCTGAGACCAGTACTCAAATAATCAGTCTTGTTTATGCGAAACCCAATTGCAAACAATAAATGACATATTGCGTTGTTGAGCTTTTAAATTCAAACAATGCGAATGAACTTCAGTAACCAAAACATTTAGTAGATTGCTGACGAGTGCTAAGAATAAATCCGGGGAGTGACGCACAACAATCTTTAAATAATCTGTTTTCAAATATACATGTAATGTGGTCAAAGTGACCACTTAGCGGTTTTAAGTATAAGTGGTCATTCAAAGAAAACTATTGAAGATAAAATAAATATTGGACTGTATATATGATCTACATAAACATTTAGGAAAAGTCATTAACTCACAACAGCATAGATTAGAAATTGACCGAATAATAACATGTTAAAATATAAAAAGTGGTCAAATTGACCACTCGGCGGTCCTAGTGTTAAAGCCTTCGTTTTCTATGTGATTTTGTCACTCTTCTACAAGCAAAAGCCTTCTTTCTCCTTATCCAGTCTCACTAATTATGTCCTGGCGCTTCTTCCATTTGTTGTAAAAGTGACGCCTAAAAATTTAAATGTTACTACGTTTTTAATTTTCAGGCAGGTGCTGTTACACGTTGTGGAGTGTACACACTTTTTTAATGACTTCTACGGAATCCATTTCCTACAGTGCGTTGTGTATCACGTGCACGTACGACTAGCATAGTCTGATGTTCGATGTATTTGCGCCTGAAGAAGACGCTACTGAGGCTTTGAAAGTTGTAGCCTAAATAAAGTTTCCAAAAATAACACCTGATGGCGCATACTTGTACCTCGACCAGCCACAGATTCCCGCCCATATATTTGTAAGACGTATTTACGATTATTATATGAATTCAAGTCACTAGCTACTCAGTCTTTTGGTGGACGGGAATCTGGCCTGGAATTTCATCTGAAAATTGTTTGAATCTTTTTGGTAAGCATCCACCTACGTCATCGTGCAGCGAACTGAACTTGCTAAACAGGTGTACTCAGCCCCAGTCATCCCGCTTACGCCACACCATGTAAAGTGTTTTCTGTACCTTGCATACAACGGCGCGAGACTACGCTCAGCAATCAGCTGCATCAGGCTATAAAGAGAAGTGGAATGAGGAACTCTAAAAGGGAAAGCTTTGTAGGAAGTTCAGTTGAAGAGAAATGGACATCCCTAAAACGGACAACAACAGAAATTGGAGAGAAAAACGTAGGTACGAATAAGGTAATTGCGACCGCGGGCTACAACAGAAATACTTCAGTTGATTGATGAAGAATGGGAGCAAAATAATGTTCAGGGAAATTCAGGAACACACAAATACAAGTCGGTTACGAATGAAATAAGCGGGAAGTATACGGAAGCTAAGGGGAAATGACTACATGAAGAATGTGAAGAATCCAAAAACGAATGATTGTCGGAAGGACTGACTAAGCATATAGAAAAGTCAAAACAACCTTCATTGAATTTAAGAGCAAGAGTGGTAACATTAAGAGTACAATGGGAATTCCACTTTTATAGGCAGAGGGAGACCAGATAGGTGGAAAAAGTAAATTAAAGGCCTCTACGAGGGGGTAGACTTGTCTGAGGACATTATACAAGAAGAAACATACTTGTCTAAGGACAGAATACAAGAAGAAACAGGAGTCGATAGGAATGACACAAAGGATCCTGTAGTACAATCAGATTTCAAAAGAGCTTTGGGAGAATTAAGATCAAATACGACAAAAGGGATGGATACCATTTGTAAGTGAGTAGCCTTTATATGAGTGTTTCTTATCTTTAATACTAATCTGGGAATGTGAACTGACAACCTCAATTTGCTGCTGAGCTCAAAGCCATATGACTTACATGAAATGGAAAAGAATCCTGTGTTTTTGAAAAGCGATCTCATTCATATATGCAAAACAATAATTTCACGCTCAGTAGACTTGGTGAGTGCAAACTGAAAAAAAGTAACGCTGTAAATAAAACAAAACTGTATAAGAGTGTAACCTGAAACACACGAAAATGCCTGCAGTGATACATGGCCCTGGTAAAATAAAAAACATAAAAACTCTTACAGAACCTACATCGCGCAAAGGAAACGAAACAATAACGAATTGTGAATCTGAGCTGCAAAATGAAGTAATGGCATAAAAGCAACACAGCAAGACACCGCAAAGACGTAAGAAATACTACTAAAAACTAACTACACTGGTTTCAGGGAAAGTAGGTTCATAATCTTGAGACAGAATGCCAATGAAAGACACGACTCAACCATTAAGTTCTGCAGTCTCAGCTAGGAAGGAACTTATATAAAAAAAAATTATAGACTCCAATATGAAAATTCATTTACTCTATTAACTCCCATGGTACAGTAAATTAACTCAAAAGATCAATAAATAGAATAATTACCATAATTCTACTGTGACGAGAGTGAAGTGGACCAGTAATAAAAGTCTACAAAAAGCGATTTCAAAATCTTTTTTATGTCCGTATGCTATCCAGCCTCCTCGTAATAAATCTGTAACTCACATAGTTCCAAAAACACGTCCGTGCATTACACTGTACACTCAACGACAAAATCGCGTCTGCCGCACACCGCAGGTATCCGCTGCTGGCTGACAACGATTCTACGACTCCACAGTGTTACCATCGTAGACACAAAAACTGTTGCCTAGCAACTGTTTCTCTGACCACAATTCTTCAAGTAGATCGTTTTTCTTTACAAATACTAACACATCCAATAACATCATCAAAAAATACAATCTTGCGCATTAGATCAGAATTGCTAGAATCATTGGAAGAAGGCGACAAAACGACTATTGATTTTGGTCTGTAGAATGCATAAGTCTTGCGATATGTCATTAGACTTTCGGGAAAACATAATCCACACAATTCCTAAGTTTACATGAGTTGGGAAGTACGAGAATTATCGCACAATCAGCTTAACAGCTCATGCATCCAAGTTGCGGACACGTATAATATACAGAAGAATAGAAAAATTGAGAATGTACGTAATGGCAATCAGCCTGGCTTCAAGAAAGGTAAAGGCTCCAGAGATGCAGTTCTCACGTTGCAGCTGATAGTGGAATCAATACTGAAGAAACATCAAGACACCTTCATAGGATATCTCGACAAGGAGAGCGTTCGACATTCTGAGAAAAGTGGAGGTAAGCTATAAGGAAACACGGGTTGATGAAGTTAAGGAATTGTACTACCTAGCATGGTACATGCCTTTACCAATACCTTAAAACTACTGCGGGGGCAAATTATACTACAGAGATAACTCACTCTACACAAAATATCGGAAAAATGGAAACATTTACTACAAAATAAATAGAAGTACTAAAAACAGATCAATAAACAGCTGCTGTTCGTTTCTACACAGAAGCACGTAAGAATACCATCAGACTAAATGATGTGTACAATCCGTGTTCGAACGATGATCTGCTGCTTCTGAACTCCTTTCTGCACCAAGAGTCCATAATAATCCCTTACCCAACTTTCAGAATCCACTGACTGATGTTCGACCTGTTTTCACACAGTATGTACCTCAGTGGCTCGATGATGGGTGTTAGTGCCAGTCATCTTTCCGTGTTAATAAAATGAAGTAGCGCTTGATCACGAAGGAAGCTGTTGGTACGCAATATGCAAACAACTCTGGGCTGACTTACTGCAGAGGCACTTCCAGTTTCTCTGCACTTAACGTGTAGTTTATGAGCAACTGCCGCGAGAACACTTATTTCGTTCCCTCCGCTCGCTGCAAGTTAGTTGCTCATCCTCTGACAGGTATTATATCGCTATTCCAGTAACGATTCTCCTTAAAGAAGTAGCGTACCAGTTTACCTTGGTTTGAAGAGGAGAGCTATTTTGTCTAACTAACCAGCATTCGACACATGTTGGAATGTTTTTGTCTCTTCCTTACATTTTGAATTGTGTGGAGAGTGAGTGGACCAGGGTTCGGCAGTCGTTCTTACTAGCTGCCTGTCACACTCACAAGCTCAATACATAAAGACCAAAGAAGCAATGCTACGCTTTGACAGAATACAACAAAATCGTCTAGCTGTTAGAATTAAACTGTTGAGGTCATCGGGTCCTAGATTTGCACACCACTTAATCTAACTTAAAGTAACGTACGCTAAGGACAACACACACACTCATGCCCGAGGGAGGACTCGAACCTCCGACGGGAGGAGTCGCGCGAGCAGTGACAAGACGCCACAGACCGCGCAGCTACACCGCGCGGTCACAGAAAAATGATAATGCAGCTGATGTTCCATTCTCAAGAAAATAATATTAAATTAAATTCTTATAACAGAAAAGGTTCCAGCAACCTTTACTAGTAAAAAGAAAGGAATAAGTTAGTTACAATGCAACCTGTATTACACTGGAAACATTATCATAGTGAGACTGCAGTTCAGTTAGCTAGAACCTACTGACGATATTTATTATAATCTGACGATATTTATTATAATGGAAATCTTCAAATTATTAACTTATTTGCCATCATTCAATATTGCTCAAGTGGAGGTTGGACCTATTTACCATTACTTGCATCAAAAGGTAAGTATCAGTATGCATACAATATACACTTTTTTTCCTTTTTCGAATCACTAGCGTCATACTCCTGAAATTCAGAAATAGCGTACCTGTGCAGAAGGCACTTTAAGCTCTCTGTAGGGCTGTAAATTGAGATACAAATCACTTTCCACAATTTGGGTGACTCACAGAAGGTGCATATACTGGATAGAGCCCAGTATGACAGAGAACTACCGACAAAAAGTAATCAAATTTTGACAAACAGACTCGCACATTGAGAGCGATGCTAATATCGTACTTGACACTTACTCCAAAACAGCTAAAGAAGCACCAAGCTGAAGCCAGGCAGCGAACAGCGACGCTCCAACGACGAGACACGAATAGTCACCACTTACTTGCCCAAAGCGATTACTCGCGGACTCTCGACTCTCACACGTTCCTCAATCACCGGAAACTGTCCCTAAAGGCAGAAGATCCAGGAACAATCTACGGCAACGAGGATGCAGAAGGCAATGGAAACCACTATATTAAAGACACAGAAAGTGTATCCACAGGACATGTGACCAGTAATTGAAAAAGTGTCATGATTATCTCTCCATTGGCAAAACATTCCGGAATAATCCCCTAATCGAATCTCCTGGAGGAGGAGGTGACTATGAAAAATGATTGAATAACATGCGAAAGGGAAACGTCCTATGAGTCGGAGCGTGCAATGTCAAGACCTGGAACGTGGTAGGGAAGCTAGAAAATCTGAAAAAGGAAATGCTGAGGTTCAGTCTAGGTATGGTAGGGGTCAGTGAAGAGACGCGGAAAGAAGACAAATATTTATGGTCAGATATCAACATCAGCAAAAAGCAGTGTAAAGGGAGTAGGATTCATCCTGAATAGCAAGACAGGGCAGAAAGTGTGTTACTGTGAACAGTTCAGTGAAAATGTTGCTCTTACGAGAGTCGACAGCAAACCAACACCAACAATAATAGTTCAGGTATACACGCCGACGTCGCAAGCTGAAGACGAAGAGGTAGAGAAAGTATAAGATGATACTGAACGGGCATTTCAGCATGTAATGGGGGATAAAAATCTAATAGTCATGGAAGCCTGGAATGCAGTTTTAGGGGAAGAAGTAGAAGAAGAGGTTGCGGCACACTGTGGGCTTGGGGCCAGAAATGAGAGATCAGAAGATTAATTGAGATATATAATAAATTCTAGCTATTGATAGCGAATATTCTGTTCAGAAATCACAGGAGGAGGAGTTACACTTGGAAAAGGCCAAGAAGTACGGGAAGATTTCAGTTAGACTATATCACGGTCAAACAGAGATTCTGAAATCAGATATTGGATAATGAGGCGTAACCACGAACAGATACAGATTCTGATCTCAATGTAGTAGTGAAGAAGAGTAGGCTGAAGTTCAAGAGATTAGTTAGGAAGAATCATTACGCAAGTAAGTAGGATATGGAAGTACTAAGAAACGAAGTGATACGCTTGAAGCTCCCTAAGGCTTCAGATACAACAATAAGGAATAGTTCAGTAGGCAGTACAGTTGAAGACGTGTCGAAATTTCTACAGAGGGCAATCACGGAAGTTGGGAAGTAAAACACAGGTACAAAGAAGATATATGTGAAGAAATCATGGGTAACAGAAGAAATACTTCAGCTGATCGATGTAAGATAGAAGGATAAAATTGCTCTGGGAAATTCAGGAACACAAGTCGCATAGGAATGAAAGAAGCATGAATTCCAGGGAAGCTAAGACAAAATAGCTGGATGAAAAATGTGAAGAAATCGAAAAAGAAATGATTATCGGAAGGACTGAGCATATAGGAAAATCAAAAGAACCTCCAGTGAAATTCAAAGCAACAGTGGTAACTTTTTAACAGTGGAACAGGAATTTCACTGTTAAATGCAGAGGAGAGAGAAGTCAGATAAAAAGACTACACTAGTGCCTTTTGCGGGGAAAGATATGTCCGATGTGATAGAATAAGATACAGTTGATTTGGAAGAGATAGGGGATCCAGTATTAGAACCAAAATTTAAGAGAAATTTGGACGACTTTATCAAACAAGGCAGAAGCGATAGATAAAACTCCATGATAATTTCTAAAATCATTGTGTGAAGTGGCAACAAAACGGTTACTCCAGTTGGCGTGTGGAATGTATGAGTCCAGCGACATACCATCTGACTCTCGGAATAATATCATCCATACATTTCCGGAGACTTTAAAACCTGATAACTGCTAGAATTATCGCACAATCAGTTTAACAGCTCATGTATCCAAGTTGCTGATGAGAATAATATACAGAAGAATGGAAAAGAAAATGAAGATGTGTTAGACTACGATCAGTTTGGCTCTAAGAATGGTAAAGGCAGTTCTGACGTTGAGGTTGATGGTGGAAGTAAGACCAGAGAAAAATCAAGAAGCTCTCATAGGATTTGACGGCCTGGGAAAAGCGTTAGACAACGTAAAATGGTGGAAGATGTTCGAAATTCTGAGAAACGGAGGGCTAAGATATAGACAGAGACGTGTAATATACAATATGTACGAGAGGGAATAATAAGAGTTGACGACCAAGAACGAAGTGCTCAGATTGAGGAAGGTGTAAGACAGAGTTGTAATCTTTCGCACCAAGTGCTCAAGCTGTACATCGAACAAGCAACGATGGAAATAAAATAAATGTTCAGGAGATGAATTAAAATTCAAGGTGAAAAGACATCAATAATACGATTCACTGATGGGATTGCTATGCCCAGTAAAAGTGAAGAAGGATTCCATGATCTGATAAATGGAATGAACAATCTAATGAGCACAGAATATGGATTGAGAGTAAATCGAAGAAAAGCGAAAGTAATGAGAATTAGCATCAATGAGAACAACGAGAAACTTAACATCAGGGTTGATATTCACGAAGCAGTTGAATTTAAGGAATTCTGCTACTTCTGCAGCAAAATAACCAACGACGGGAGGAGCAAGTAGGACATGAAAAGCAGAATAGCACTGGCAAAAAGTTTATTCCAGGCCAAGACAAGTGTTAAACATAGACCCTAATTTGAGGAACAAATTTCTGAGAATGTACATTTGAAGTGGAGAATTGTATCGTAGTGAAACATGCACTGTGAGGTAACAGGAACAGAAGAGAATCCCCAACATTTGAGATTTGGTGCTAAAGACGAATTTTGAAAATGAATTGGACTGGTAAGTTAAGGAATTTGAAGGTTCTGTGCAGAATGAGAGAGGAAAGCAGTATGTGGTAAAGAGTAACATGGAGAAGGGACAGGATGATAGGATATCTGTTAAGATGTCAGGGAATGATTTCCATGGAACAGAAAAAAAAGAGGGAGCTGTAAGGGGCAAAAACTGTAGAGGAAGACAGAGATTGGAATACATCCAGCAAATAATTGAGCACGTAGGTTGCAAATGCTATTCTGAGATGAAGAGGTTTGGTACAAAGAGGAATTCTAATAGCATAAGACGAAGGAGAATTCTATAAATGGTTTAGCACTGCAACATTTTGAGTAGGAGGTGTATTAAAATACCTAAAATGAGATGATAATGAATGGAGCCTAAATGGATTATATGCCTAAAATACCTTGAAAAGAAAGAGTAACAAGTGTTACGCATAAATATAGGGGGTCTCAAACTTTTTGGGTGAAATTGAAACAGGTGATAGCGATCTAAAACTGATTACAGTGATATAGGAAACAAGTGGTCGGAAATGCATATTTATGGTGTTATGGACATACTCATTGTAACCATATAACGATAACGTAGCTCATGGTAACAGTTCAAAGAGATGACCGCCAGTGTCATTAGAAATACGGCAACGTCACATGCAATTTCGTGACAACCCTGCAAAGATTCTGAGTGTCAGTTGGGCGCTGGAACAGTCCATGGGTGGCAAATACCGTTTGTCCAGGACCACCAAACAGACATACCGTAAACAGCTCAGCTCGTAACGCATGTGTCACGTGACGATTGACTGCATCGCACAGGTGCAATAACGCCCTTTTTGGGATCCTGAAAATCGCAGCTCCGTCTCACCTAAATGGAGTGAAGCGCTGTTTTCTTATTTTGAGTACTTGATATGCCTGTTATTTGGAATTGGACCAGTTATATTAACACGCCTGCCAGTGTTTGAGCGCCTGACCAGGGGTCAGTGTTACTAATTCCAACTTGTGTTCTAGGCCATATCTCGTGCAAGTGTGAGAGTATTCCTTGTGGTAGGTTCCGTAAATGGAATAAAATGTGGCTCAATCTGTGCGAGAGGCGAGGTGGTACACGGGCATGTTTGTACTATTGGATCATGGGCGCTTAGAGAATACTAATAATTTTAAGGAGCGGTAAGTTTAACCTATTGGTACCAACCTACCATTAACCTATCATTTTTTTACTCCCTGGCCATTCTTGTGTGAAGTATTATTTGCGTAAATTACTATCCCCTTTTCACCTGTGATGCCAGGGCAGCTTAGGAGACAAATGACGCGTTCCTGTTTCCTGGGCCCCGGGCAGAGGCGTGTTTGTTTGCTGGCGCGGTTGCATTCCCGTCGTAGCACAGTGTCTGGGTTGCTCGGCATTCGGTCGCCCCTACCAGCCGCGTCGTAGAGCCTCAAATAAAGTAAAGTTGATCGGTTAATGTGTGCCACTGCGAAGTGTCGCCGTTCATGCGGAAACCAGTAGTTAGATCCGTTTGGTGAATTTAAATAGCTGAGGAGGCTAACGCCTGTTCACCAAGACTGCGGTTTTTTCTCATTATACTTCTGTAACCGTTCTTTTAAATCTGGCACCCTTACTACTGCTTCTAAGCACGAGCAGTTTAAGACATACAAATTAGGATGAACTGTCCAACCTTACCTTGATCCACAGTCAATAGCTACTGCACTTGCTGCGAAATTTGGCTGCTCGTTCTTTCTTGGCTGTGATATCTGTCTGCTGTAGATCTCGGCTTACTTTGAGTTTTGGGCAATTATATACACTACTGGCCATTCAAATTGCTACACCACGAAGATGACGTGCTACAGACGCGAAATTTATCCGACAGGAAGAAGATGCTGTGATTATCAAATGATTAGCTTTTCAGAGCATTCACACAAGGTTGGTGCCGGGGCGACACCTACAACGTGCTGACACGTGGAAAATTTCCAACCGATTTTTCATACACAAACAGCAGTTGACCGGCGTTGCCCGGTGAAACGTTGTTGTGATGCCTCGTGTAAGGAGCAGAAATGCATACCATCGCGTATCCTACTCTGATAAAGGTCGGATTGTAGCCTATCGCGATTGCGGTTTATCGTATCGCGACATTGCTGCTCGCGTTGGTCGAGATCCAATGACTGTTAGCAGAATATGGAGTCGGTGGGTTCAGGAGGGTAATACGGAAAGCCCTGCTGGATCTCAACAGCCTCGTATCACTAGCAGTCGAGATGACACGCATCTTATCCGCATGGCTGTAACGGATCGTGCAGCCACGTCTCTATCCATGAGTCAACAGATAAGGACGTTTGCAAGACAACAACCATCTGCACGAACAGTTCGACGACGTTTGCAGCAGCATGGACTATTAGCTCGGAGACCATGGCTGCGGTTATCCTTGACGCTGCATCACAGACAGGAAGGCCTGCGATGGTGTACTCAACGACGAACCTGGGTGCACGAATGGCAAACCGTCATTTTCTCGGATGAATCCAGGTTCTGTTTACAGCATCATGATGGCCGCATACATCTTTGATGACATCGCGGTGAAGGCACATTGGAAGCGTGTATTCGTCATCACCATGCTGGCGTATCACCCGGCGTGATGGTATGAGGTGCCATTGCTTATAGGTCTCGGTCCCTTCTTGTTCGCACTGACGGTATTTTGACCAGTGGACGTCACGATTCAGATCTTTTACGACCCGCGGCTCTACCCTTCATTCGATCCCTGCGAAACCCTACAATTCAGCAGGATAATGCAGGACCCCATGTTGCAGGTCCTGTACGGGCTGTCCGCCGCTCGTGGTCTCGCGGTAGCGTTCTCGCTTCCCGAGCACGGGGTCCCGGGTTCGATTCCCGGCGGGGTCAGGGATTTTCACCTGCCTCGAGACGACTGGGTGTATGTGTTGTCCTCATCATTTCATCATCATCCAAGAAAGTGGCGAAATTGGACTGAGCAAAAGGTTGGGTAATTGTACGGGCGCTGATAACCACGCAGTTGAGCGCCCCACAAACCAAACATCATCATCATCATCATCTGTACGGGCTTTTCTGGATACAGAAAATTTTCGACTGCTGCCCTGGCCAGCACATTATCCAGATCTCTCACCAATTGAAAACGTCTGGTCAATGGTGGCCGAGCAACTGGCTCGTCACAATACGCCAGTCACTACTCTTGAAGAACTGTGGTATCGTGTTGAACCTTCATGGGCAGCTGTACCTGTACAGTCGTGGACAAAACGAGCGAGACCCCTCGCTTTTTCGTTATGCTGATCCGCACAGCTTTAAAGTCTGCTACACAGCATAACAGGCAAGGCGACGAAGTGCTACCAACATACTATGCACAGGCGTGAAACTGAAAAACTATCCGAACTTTGTCAGACTGCTAGCAATCATGTGTAAGACTATATTAATGCTGATTAGTGTGTTAAACACAACATGTAAATGTAAGAGATAAATGAAAGAAGAAACGTTAATTAGTATGAACTGTACCAATAAAAATGAATTTCAACTTATCGAGATAACATAACTGTTTTAGTGAGACAAAGTACCCCAGATGGTTACGAATTAGCAAAATATTATGCGCATTCGGCTGCAAAACGGTCTGTGTCAACGTTCAGACCAGTCATACTTGATTACTGTTGTTGACCTACCATGAAAGTTTGCAAATTTAGCAATACGTGAAGATTTATAACGAAATTCACTTAAAAATTATTAATTGTCACAGTTATGTCAATTCATTTATTGACAGATGAGGAAAAAGTAGGCAGTAACAAGTATGAAATTCTACAAGATTTTCATATTTACATCCACAGGGCGCCGGTACACAATAAAGGTAGCAATAAAACCTGTTGGTGGGAGGGGGGCGGCATGAGAATTTGTTACAATTACTTTACTGATAGTCTATCTGCTCCATCGACATTGGAACCGAAAACAAACCAGACCTCCCTTGCAGTAGCAAACACTTTCACTAAACTAGCAGACAACGCAGGCAAATAGCCCTCTGTTATTACCCAACATATGAATAAGCAGCCAATATCGCGCTGAAAATGGCAAAATGATCTGCATTTTCTGTTGCATTGACCTTTTTGGAGTCAAAAACATGAATTTTCTACCTTTATGACACCGCTTATGTGACATTCATTCGGGACGTTTGTCGAAATAACAAAATACTATTATTAGCGAGTAAATTTTGTAGGATAATTCTGCACGACCCCAGGAAATAAACGACTACATAACTCCAAACGCATTCTACAATGTTACGAATTCTCCATTAGACTCGCCATAGCCGGAAAACGTTCATTAGCCGAAGTGTTTCTTAAGCTAGCTAGCAATGGGAATGCTCGCACTTCTAAAACGCGGTGGCATTGATACTGTGATCTGAGTTACCACGTGTATAGGCAAATGTATTTTATTTGCATCCCTGTAAACGTGATTTGGATCGAAAGGGTGGCTACGATTAATATGCTGATGCATCGACTGCAACTAGAACATATCGAATAAAGAGTATGGGGTGTTATTTATGTGGCCCTCATCTTCAGTAGCTGTCGTAGCTATTTTCGTTGTTATGATTTCGTCACCTAAATCGGTAAAAATGGAACCCTACTAGTCTCACTTTCTTGAGCGTCATCTGTCTACCCAACCCTTAAAACCCATTTACCTCGAGTACAGGTAGACCCAATAAGCGGAAATGTATCGCAATTCCTGCGGTATACGGTCCCTTGGTGGTGTAAGAAATTAATTTTTATTAGTACAGTTCATACTAATTAGCGTTTCTTCTTTCATTTATATCTTATATTTACGTGTTGTTTAACACACTAACCAGCATTAATATGGTCTTACACGTGACTGAAAACTGTCTGACAAAGTTCGGATAGTTTTTCAATTTCACACCTGTGCATAGTATGTTGGTAGCACTTCGTCGCCTTGCCTTGTATGCTGTGTAGCAGACTTTAAAGCTGTGCGGTTCAGCATAACGAAAAGGCGAGGGGTCTCGCTCGTTTTGTCCACGACTGTACGCTCCATACAAGCCCTGTTTGACTCAATGCCCAGTCGAAAAATGGTTCAAATGGCTCTGAGCACTATGGGACTTAACATCTATGGTCATCAGTCCCCTAGAACTTAGAACTACTTAAACCTAACTAACCTAAGGACAGCACACAACACCCAGTCATCACGAGGCATATGCCCAGTCGTATCAGGGCCCTTACTACGGCCAGAGTTGGTTGTTCTGGGTACTGATTTCTCAGGATCTATCGACCCAAATTGCGTGAAAAAGTAATCACATGTCAGTTCTAGTATAATACACTCCTGGAAATGGAAAAAAGAACACATTGACACCGGTGTGTCAGACCCACCATACTTGCTCCGGACACTGCGAGAGGGCTGTACAAGCAATGATCACACGCACGGCACAGCGGACACACCAGGAACCGCGGTGTTGGCCGTCGAATGGCGCTAGCTGCACAGCATTTGTGCACCGCCGCCGTCAGTGTCAGCCAGTTTGCCGTGGCATGCGGAGCTCCATCGCAGTCTTTAACACTGGTAGCATGCCGCGACAGCGTGGACGTGAACCGTATGTGCAGTTGACGGACTTTGAGCGAGGGCGTATAGTGGGCACGCGGGAGGCCGGGTGGACGTACCGCCTAATAGCTCAACACGTGGGGCGTGAGGTCTCCACAGTACATCGATGTTGTCGCCAGTGGTCGGCGGAAGGTGCACGTGCCCGTCGACCTGGGACCGGACCGCAGCGACGCACGGATGCACGCCAAGACCGTAGGATCCTACGCAGTGCCGTAGGGGACCGCACCGCCACTTTCCAGCAAATTAGGGACACTGTTGCTCCTGGGGTATCGGCGAGGACCATTCGCAACCGTCTCCATGAAGCTGGGCTACGGTCCCGCACACCGTTAGGCCGTCTTCCGCTCACGCCCTAACATCGTGCAGCCCGCCTCCAGTGGTGTCGCGACAGGCGTGAATGGAAGGACGAATGGAGACGTGTCGTCTTCAGCGATGAGAGTCGCTTCTGCCTTGGTGCCAATGATGGTCGAATGCGTGTTTGGCGCCGTGCAGGTGAGCAGGTGAGCGCCACAATCAGGACTGCATACGACCGAGGCACACAGGGCCAACATCCGGCATCATGGTGTGGGGAGCGATCTCCTACACTGGCCGTACGCCACTGGTGATCGTCGAGGGGACACTGAATAGTGCACGGTACATCCAAACCGTCATCGAACCCATCGTTCTACCATTCCTAGACCGGCAAGGGAACTTGCTGTTCCAACAGGACAATGCACGTCCGCATGTATCCCGTGCCACCCAACGTGCTCTAGAAGGTGTAAGTCAACTACCCTGGCCAGCAAGATCTCCGGATCTGTCCCCCATTGAGCATGTTTGGAACTGGATGAAGCGTCGTCTCACGCTGTCTGCACGTCCAGCACGAACGCTGGTCCAACTGAGGCGCCAGATGGAAATGGCATGGCAAGCCGTTCCACAGGACTACATCCAGCATCTCTACGATCGTCTCCATGGGAGAATAGCAGCCTGCATTGCTGCGAAAGGTGGATATACACTGTACTAGTGCCGACATTGTGCATGCTCTGTTGCCTGTGTCTATGTGCCTGTGGTTCTGTCAGTGTGATCATGTGATGTATCTGACCCCAGGAATGTGTCAATAAAGTTTCCCCTTCCTGGGACAATGAATTCACGGTGTTCTTATTTCAATTTCCAGGAGTGTATATTTAACCAATGAATACCCGTTTATCATCTGCATTTCTTCTTGGTGTAGCAATTTTAATGGCCAGTAGTGCAGTTATTAAAGGTTGTATAGAAGTTTTTGCTGAACTGTACCAGTTGAAGTATATATATACATATATATATATATATATATATATATATATATATATATCAGTAGTATATATGTCAACTTATCTTGAGACTTTGACAGTTGTATATTTATTGAGCATTGTTGAAGTTTGGGAGCAATACATCGGCGGCCATTTATGTTTAAATTTTATACCATTCCAGACGGTCTGTTTAAGGGATTGTGTCTTTTATTGTTTAGGAGAATTTTATTAAGGGTTGTACATTGCTAAGCCGTCTTCCAACAGCTACAATCAGTGCCGTGTCTTGTGAGCATCCCGGTATTTGGATGAATGTTGTCCAATTGTGTAACAGTCAGCTAGGCTTGCAATTTGTTAGTACATTTCACAGCTGTTCTTATGTTTCATTTGATTGATAAAATTGTTTATTGAACCTGTTTTCACCTACGCCCAGTTCATGTGGCTTTTCAAGTTTTTGAGAACTTCGTGTTTCCGATTTTAATGCCCTGCTTTCAACGGTATCATTGTCAAAGTTTTTCCTTTCGAATGACTGGATCCTCTTCAACCTCTGCTCAGATTTATGGTTCCTTTAATAAGTTTCTAAGTTGTAAGCTAATATTGTCATTAAGTAATAAAGTGTATTGCACGAAACAACAAATGACAAATATGTGGATCCACCTTCCATGTTTTTCCCTTGAGGTATTCTAAGTCTAGTTGTGAGGTAGTACTAATAATCACATTTAAATTGCATGTCCTCCCACCTTGTCTTGTGATTTGTGGGATTCCGTATTTATTTAACGGTCATTGTCATTATTTTGGCTTTCGTGTAGCAGTTGGGAGTCATACTTGAAGCTGCATGCTTTCCCAGCTTTGCTTTGCTTGAACCAACAATTGTTAAGTTCTCTCATTCTTACACAATTTTACGTTTTTGCGCTTATTTTCCGCATTTACTTTATATTTCCTTCAGTTATAAGTATTTTTCACCCATTTTCATTTTTTAACCAGTTTGTTCACAACTATACTTATTTTTCCACTTATCTCTTATTTTATCCATTCCACTGTTGCCGACGTTGCGTCGATGTCATGATGCCCTCAGTCTGTCACAGTGCAGCATGTGTCCGAATTGTCTATCATTACTACTGGAGCAACCCCTCCTTAGTTTCACATTTCGTTAAAAATTTTAGAAAGCATTCCAACAATGGAGCATAGACTACAATAGGTACAAAATGTTAAAGTTGAATGAAACAGTTTGAATCGCAACAGAAGTTTATTTATTTAGACAACCGGGTTCGGTATATAATTTTGATCATCTTCAGGCCGCAAGCGGTTGGTGGCGATGGACAAAGTAATACCCGTAAGAGGCTGTAGCTGTGAGTGGTTGACGTTAATGTTCTTACGCATATTGCCCCGTCCACCATAACCACCAGCCTTTATCATAGCGCTTATACCCTTAGGATGGTCTAAGTCACAGACCGTTGCCTGTTGCCAACCTAAATAAACTTCCTTCTCATCTTTTATAGATGGGGCACCTGAGTGGGCTCCATAGGGAGAGGTTGCCGACTGTGTCTATTTTTTATAACAAATTATGTAACTGGAGGCAAAACTGTTAATAAGAATTTAATATTTCCTCACTCCCGTTATCAGAGGAGACTGCTACCAGGAACTTATGTAACTACTTTCATTATCTCAAAACATTACGTATTTTCGTATTTCTGCCGTAAACTCCACAATTTTCCACATTTTACTCAACTACTCGAGCTCTGCCCCGACATCATCTCAAAAACACATTCCATCACGCCACGATGTAGCGTCTCGACCTCGTGTAGCACGTGCGTTATGTCTCGTCGAGCCGCTGAGTCACTTCGTATTGCTTCCTATCACGTCGAGGTCATGAAGCAGCATACTCCCAATTTAGGTATCACTGTTAGGCCACCATTACATTACCAGTGTGTGTTTCGTCACAGTTTATGAATTAGAAACTATCACATTAGTAGAAGTAATGACGTCACGTCATATAACTGACTCATATCGAATTCTACAAGCACTATCGATTTCTAACCACTGTTAGCGTCTGTAATAGATATTCCACGGCACAGTAATTAGACCCTTAATAAATCACCCCTACATTCCAAAATTGGGTGACCTGAAAGTAAAATTCTGCTACTTCCAACCAAGGAATCTGTATGTGTAGCACGGCGTTGCAGAATCCACCTATAGAGATGGGGGCATCATCAGTAACACTTCCGGCAAAAAAAAAAAAAAAAAAAAAAAAAAAAAAAAAAAAAAAAAAAAAAAAAAAAAAAAGACGCTGCCTGAAGGACAGCACACAACTCAGACGCCGATGTGTAAGGTATATTCACTATCACCGTGCTAGCAATGGCCGAGATGTCTCATAATCTTTTGTGGCCTGGTGGCTGACACAAAAGGCACAGATGCTATACCACTTCTGGTCAATGGATCTCTCACCAGCGTTAGTAATGCTAAACAGATTCCTTGAGTGGAAATATCAAAGATTGCTCCTCGATTACAAGAAACTGCCCCCCCCTCCCCCCCCTCCCCCCCCCTCCATTTGCCGGTCGAGTGAGCCAAATGAGATGCTGTTAAGATATGGAAATCATCGAATGGCCACAGCCACCACCGGAGATCTGAAGGCGAACGAGAGAGCTCCACATGCTTGCCCAACACCACCCAGACCATCTTCTCAAGCATGGTAGAGAAATTAGCATTTTGTGTTTCTGAGTCATCAGCCTTCTGGCAGGTTTGATGCGGCCTGTCATGAATTCCTCTCCTGTGCTACAGCTTTTACCCTCTTAAGCTCCCTCTAGTAGCAAGGTTATTATTCATCGAGGTCTTAAAAGATGTCATGCCATCCTCTCCGTTCTTCTTGCAAATGTTTTCCATATGTTTCTTTCCTCACCGATTCTTCAGAGAATCTCCTCATTCCTTATTTAATTTCTGGTATGTAGCACCACAATTCAAAAACTTTGATTCTCTTCTATTATGGTCTTCTCACAGTCCATGTTTCAATGCCGTGTCCCAGACGTACAGACCCGAATATTACCAAACTATCGGTTTCATAACTCATGGTTATTTAGGCAAGAATGGAAAAACTGGTAGAAACCGACCTCGAGTAAGATCAGTTTGGGTTCCAGAAAAATTTTAGAACACGCGAGGAAATACTCACTTATATTAGAAGATTGATTAAGAAAAAGTAAAACAATGTTTGCAGCGTTTGTATATTTCGGTAAAGCTTTTGACAATAATGACTCGAATACACACTTTAAATCTGTGAATGTAGCAGCGGTGAAATACAAAGAACGAAAGGATATTTACAACTTGTACCCAATACCGACGGCGGTAATAAGAGTCGAGGGGCATGAAAGGGAAGCAGTGGTTTCGAAGGCAGAGCGACAGGATTGTAGCCTATCGTTGATGCTACTCAATATGTGCATTGAACAAGCACTAAAGGAAACCAAAGAAATATTGGAAGTGCGAGTTATGGATTAGAGAGAAGAGTAACAGTTTCGAGGTTGGCGATGACACTGTAATTCTATAAGAGACAGTAAACGACTTGGATGATCTGTTGAACGAAATGGACAGTTTTTTGCAAGGACTATGTAAAATGAACATCAACAAAAGCAAAACAAGGATAACGGAGTTTACTCGAATTAAATCAGGCGATACTGAGGGAATTAGACTGCGAAACAAGACGCTTAAAGTAGTAGATGAGTTTCGTTATCTGGGCAGCAAAATAACTGATGTTGGCCGAAGTAGAGAGGGTGTAAAACGTAGACTGACAGTCGCAAAAAAATATTTTCTGATGAAGAGAAGTTTGTTAACATCTAATACAGATTTAAGTGTTACAAAATCTTTTCTAAAAGTATTTGTATGGAGTGTAGCCATGTATGGAAATGAAACATGGATGACAAACAGTTTAAACAAGAAGATAGCAGAAGCTTATTAAATGTGGTGCTACAGAAGAATTCTCAAGATTGAGTGGATTGATCACGTGAATCGAAATGGGGGGAGGGGGACGGGGGGGGGGGGATAATTGTGACACAAACTGACTAAAACAAGGGATCGACTGGTAAGACAAGTTCTGAGACGTCAGGGTATGACCAATGTAGTATTGGACGGAAGTGTAGTAGATAAATATTGTGGAAAGAGACCAAGAGCTGAATACAGTAAGCAGATTGAGAAAGATGTAGGCTGTAGTAGTTTTTCTATCCACTGGATAGAGTAGGATGGTGAGCTGCACTAAACCAGTTTTCGAACTGAAGTCTACAACAACAACCAGTTTTTATTCCGTGTGATTCATCTGTTATTTGGAACTATAGACGTACTGTACTTGCACCACATACTGTATTTGAATCTTGCTGGTCCATATGCCCCCATAGCTGAGATAGATATAAATTTGTGGTATGTGAATGTGCTTCTTTTCTCTTTCGTAACAAACATAGGTAACACAATGCTTTTAAGTAGCCTGTTATGCGAGTATATAATACATTAAAGAGTGTACTCACTGAAATCGAAAATTTAAGAATTCCTCCGATAATTCAAAGCAACGTCACATTATGAACAACTTTTAAATTCAAATCTTCCTGATATTTGGCTGAACTATTTTTATATTGTGTGGAACCTTCAACCATATATAATGTATTGGTTTGGTATAGATTGGGTTAAGTCATTACAATGCATCTGGCTTGAGTTCATACGCTGTACCGATAGCAAGCAACATTTTCATTATTTCAAAACCAATAGGACAGATGAAAGGGAAATATACAGTAAGTACAAGGCTAAAATAAGTACCTCCTAAGCTTTCAGACGTATCTACTGTGCGAAGCAATGTGATTGGTGTAAGGTAAATATGTTACTTTATCAAAGTGAAAAAAATTGTTGGAGAATCTATGTGGCCAGTTTGCTGCTCTACAAGCAGGACAGACGAACCGCTGTTAGAGCGGTCTCCATCTAAGACATTCTCTTTATCGCTGTACTTAATATACAGAGAAGGTCCGAGGCAGGATGGAAATTTATGACCAATCATTCTTATTAGGACAATAAATTTTAATTACATATTAACATCCTGCGCGTGATTTATAGACACGTATGAACTGAGCACAGAAAGTTACGAGTAATTTGTACATTAATTACCTCCAGGACTTTTACGGAGGTTCTAAACGAAAGAGACGTTTTGGACGCACAACTGGGTAGCGTGGACTACCTTGTTTCCTCTTGTGCGAGATCACGAGATCCAAAAAAGAAGAGCAGTCCTGCTATTAAGGCAACTCAAATCGAGCTGATTGATTGTGCTCTCCGCTCGGCGAACCTGCTGCCAGTGATTACCATACGTGGGCTCATCCGGCCATTCCCAGGGTCGTTTGCGCAACGTAACGAAGACCCAGGCACCACCCACATAGTCCTTGGAGCCCTACGGGCGTGACCTGTGGCCACACGCACTATGATGCGTGGGAAAGAAATAGCCACCCACAAGACGCATATGCGTGGTCATGCGCTCGACTGCTTAAGCAATGCTATTACCACGAGTATTTTACAGCAGTTTCTAGACGACAAGAGGGAGAGAGTTTATTACAGCACACTGCATTGATTACCCGTAGCAAACACGTCTGTCCAAACGAATAATGCTTCTGTGAGTGGGTCTTGTTAAGCTCCTTCACCAGCACTTCCATTCGCATATAGCTCCACTTTAAACTGCTTTCCTTTGCAAACATCTTGTCATAAATGGTGAGCAAGTGTGCTTTCTTTAAGGATGCCGCAGTTGACTACTTAGTGCAGGAGGCGCATGAGACATTTCGCAGTTGCGCATTCGTCGTACGTAGTGAATAAAATTGTTGACCTATTGCGAACACACTCAGCTAAATACGTAACACAAATGAAACAAGGTACGTAGTTAACAGAGCGTACAGAAGAGAAACTACGGGGTTGAAGATAAGTGAATGAACTTACAAACTTTCGACGATTCAAAGAAAGGTGGCGAGAAAAGAGTTTCAAAAATGGTTCAAAGGGCTCTAAGCGCTTTGGGACTTAACATCTGAGGTCTTCAGACCCCAAGACTTAGAACTACTTAAACCTAACTAACCTAAGGACATAACACACATCCATGCCCGAGGCAGGATTCGAACCAGCGACCGTAGCAGCAGCGCGGTTCCGGACTGAAGCGCCTAGAACCACTCGGTCACAGCGGACGGCCAGAAAAGAGGTGCTCTGCAGGCAGTAGAAAATGTTAAGTTCAACCAACAGTGAAACAGATAATGGGAAGTAATATTGGTCTGGGATAAGTACAGCATTCAATTGTTTTGTGCTGATTTAAAACAAAAATTTCCCGCATATGACCTACCATAATTTTATACAGTGGACTCTCCGCAAATGATAATTTAGACAAAAGCAACACACAATGAAAGTAAGGTCAGTTTCACCAAATGGAGATCTAATCGAGAACTAGTAATGAACGTAAAGACAAAATCTTCTGAGACATCAGCTGGGTCACATTCTCTTCAAACTTCAGTGCTCTAGGTTTAGCTGCCCTTGTTGGGATTTTGTTCAGGATCCATGCGACTCCGTGGATGATGAGTATTGTCAGGAAATATTGCTACTTTACTGTGCTTTCTCAGATTTATTAATAACTTTCAGACTGCTATCAATGGGCCGTCGTCACTGGGTAAATACTGATAGACGACACCAAAAAAGAGATTCGATCCAAAATATTGGTTCCCTCCTAGTAACTATTTTATGTTCCTCGCTCGCCATGGCTGGGTGGTTACGTCCATGACAGTGGCCAGCCACAGAGACCGAAGCATGTGTAAGGGACGATCAAAAAGTTTCCGTTTGAGGGCGCTGTTACTGTTTGTATGCAAAGTAACTTGACTCCGACGCGGGTATACAAGTATCGACATATAGGTAAGGGATTACTGTGGCATTCGTGTCTTTCCGATGGGCGGCCGGTAAATGCGGAGACATGAACCATGTCAACGTTATCAGCAGATGCGTCGAAACAGGACCAACATGCTGTTACTCTTTTCTTGGCTGTTGGAGGACAGACACCGGTAGACATCCATCAAAGAATGAATAGCTGTGTTACTGTTTCATGACAAAATGCAAATATGTTAATGCTGAAGTTACCCTTACTCAAGTGGAAGACACTCGATCACCAGCTCTATATGCCTGATCTCTCTCCATGCATCTATCATGCCTTGGGTCCCTGAAAAATGGCCTTGAAGGATTGATTCCTGCCGAACGCAGATGTACAGCAGGTTGTTACAGAATTTTTCAGCAACAGGATGCGGTATTTTACCAAACAGGAGTCTTGAACCTGGTGCGCCAGTGGGTTGGCGGCCTCAGTGATCATGTATATTTTGCCTGACTGAACTGTACGGCCTTTGAATGGAAACCCTCCTATTTCAACTGCTTATGGATTTTTCTTCTATAAATATTACTTTCTCTGCCGATGTTTCGTATATTCTTAAAATCCGTATCCTGGAAACATTCATATAGGTGCCCTGTTAACGCTGAATTAATGATTTGTCTTAAATTCGTGCGACTTTCTTGTTCTTTAAGGCATTCTTTTATTGACCTTCCAGTTTCACCGGTATAGAATTTGCCACATACAACTTTCACTTTATACACTCCCATATTGTAGATGCGGTTAGGCACGTCTGATGTAGGCGTCTTATCTTAAACCACGTGATAAAAAGTACCCGGACACCGCCAAAAACACACGTTTTTCATATTAGGTGCATTGTTCTGCCACATATTGCCAGGTACTCCATATCAAATTTTGTGTTAGCAGAAGAGCCAACACCGTGTTACGAGTGGAGGCCGAAATGCATGCGTTTTGGCTCACACAGACGGGCGTGAGGAGGGAAGAACTACACTGACGTGAGGTCTGGAACATGACAATGAATGAGAATTCAGAAAGCGGACGTAATTAGTCTGATACTTAACTTTAATCCATTAAAGATTAACGTAGCTCTTGACAGTATATGATTCACAATATTATCTGTTTAGAATACATTTTTGAAGATAGTAATTATAGTAACTGAATATGGCGCCTTGCTGGGTCGTAGCAAATGACGTAGTTGAAGGCTATGCTAAAATGTCGTCTCTGCAAATGAGAGCGTATGTAGACAGTGAACCATCGCTAGCAAAGTCGGCTGTACAACTGGGGCGACTGCTAGTGAATCTCTCTAGTCTAGACCAGCCGTGTGGCGGCGCTCGGTCTGCAATCACTGATAGTAGCGACACACGGGTCCGGCGTATACTGACGGACCGCGGCCGATTTAAAGGCTACCACCTAGCAAATGTGGTGTCTGGTGGTGACACCACATCAACGACCTCAAAAGTCATTAGATGTCGTGAGACAGCAGAATGGAGCACTCCGCGGAACTCACGGACCTCGAACGTGGTCAGGTGACTAGGTGTCACTTATGTCATACGTCTGTACGCGAGATTTCCACACTCCTAAACATCCCTAGGTCCACTGTTTCCGATGTGGTAGTGAAGCGGAAACGTGAGGAGAGACGCAGAGCACAAAAGCGTACAGGCCGACTTCGTCTGTTGACTGACAGAGACCGCCGACAGTTGCAGAGGGCCGTAATGTGTAATAGGCAGACATCTACCCAGACCATTACACAGGAATTACAGACTGCATCAGGATCCATTGCAACAGGATGATTCCGTCCGACAGCATTCCTGGGCGTTTTGACCTAATGGCGCATCGCCGTTTCCGCTAAATGTCTTAATGGCGCTGCGCATTGCTTCTTGTTCCACGGTCGAGGAACTTGACGAGCAGAGGAAGCACGATATTGCACGTGAAGGCCTGAACGGTTAATATTCACGAATTCTTTCCTTCAAACTCTATTGTTGAGCTTTTTTATCATTTTCGTAATAATTTATTTTTCCCTCACCTATTCCTACGAAATGTGAAGTCCCTGAGGACTGTTAGGAATAAAATTAGCTTTTAAACGTATCTTGTATCCTAAGTTGCCTTCACTGATAATTATCCGCGCATTCCAAGCGCTAAAAGAATTTCACTGCTCTGAGGTCGCACACGGAAGAAAAACGGTGGGCTCACTGAATGAACACGTTACACAATTTGTTACAAAGCTGCAATTTCAACTGAGGTTTTACTTTCAGCACTATCACTATCTTCCCTTAAATTTTTGTAATATTGCTTCCAACTGCATTTATTTAATCATTTAATCACGTTAATAAACTCATTTTCATCGTATTTCATGTCCACACACATAATATCTGATTCCTAACAAGTCATAATACCAACTCCTACTGCAATCAAGATTCTGTTTCAAATGTGAAAGTAAAACTAATTCTACACACGACGAGTATCACTGATATAAAACTTAGATTGAACCTTACTTTCAATGGTAAGCAATAAGTTGTTATACTGACTATTACCGATTAACATTTAACTTGGATTGGTGCAAGCGGACGACAGAGGTTAACGCCAGACGAACTAACTCACTGTTGAAGCACGTTTTTGTTTGCAGTCCTTTCCAACGTGTGAAAAAAATAAAAATCTTCCTTCAGTATTACAGTCTGACCCATTATTGGGTAACGAGACTATTTTCCATTAGCTGATCGAATCAGCAAATTCACGGAATTTTTAGACAACTATAGCACTGGTGTTTTAAGAGTCAGTCTGTACCGCAGTTGATCTACGGGTTTTAGAACTTCCGGTATTCTTTTCAGGCAGTTGGGTATGTGTGAATTCTAATGGAACCAAACTGGTGAGGTCATCGGTCCCCAGACTCACAAACTGCTTAAACTAAGGTAAACTAATTTATGCTAAGAACAACACACAGACACACACACCCGAGGGAGGACTCGAACTTCCGGCCGTAGAGGCCGCGCAATCCGTGACATGGCGCCTCAAACCGCGTGACCACTCCGAGCGGCTTTTTCAGGCAATTCTATCATTACTGCTACTGGGTGCCGGTGAGTATCGACCCAATTAAAGCCCTGATAATCCTATACAATGAGCGGGAAATTCCTCGTTCTTTTTCTTTTCATTTGTTGTTATTGTTAATATCATTATTATTACCGCTCCGTTTTGTATTTCCAGGCCAGCAAACCCACTGTCCATCAGTGATTCCCTTAGGGAATGTTCCTCTAATGGCATGCTCTGTCACGGATCCGGAATGCCCGCATACGAATGTTCACGACGACTAGCTTTTGAGCTGGATGTTTGTGCGAACCTGCTTTAAATACTTGATTTGGTTGTGGGCTTTCTGCACATTCTGTGTCGTCAGGTTTTCAGTAGAAAAACACTTCTAAGTATGGGTGGCTGACCTATTCTTCATCTCCATTGTGAAGTTGATTTTCGGATAATTGTTGTTCAAAGAATCGTGGAATTTGTGTAGCTCTTACCTGTTGTACGACCGTATAGCAAATGTATCATCCTCATAGCAGAGACAGCGAGATGATTTTGTTTCCACTTACTTAATGCCATTTGCTTCATAATAATTTCAGGAGCTACAGGGGACAATACATCCCATTACGATCCCATCGCGTTGTTCATAAAATTCCACCCTGTACAGGATGTAACGCTTGTAAGTTATTTTTGGTATCTTGATATGTACACACGTCAATGTGTTTGTTTTGTTTTTCAGTATGTCAAACAGTCTTCCCACAAACACGTCACAAACTCTACGACCAGAACGTTTCCACATGTCCTTTGCTGCACACTAAGTGAGCTTCGCCTATCAGTATAACCCTTCTGAGTCCATACTTCATCACTTTCCTGACCTGCTGACCAGGGCCAAGTAAGCATTAATGAACTGCTCTTGCCACGTGTACTTGGAGGTACTAACCAGCCTAAAGACAAAAATAATGTCTCTGAGCACTATGGGACTTAACTTCCGATGTCATCAGTCCCCTATAACTTAGAACTACTTAAACCTCACTAACCTAAGGACATCACACACATCCATGCCCGAGGCAGGATTCGAACCTGCGAACGTAGCGGTCGTGCGGTTCCAGACTGTAGCGCCTAGAACCGCTCGGCCACCACGGCCGGCGCCTAAATACATACGACTCGTGATATCACAAATTATACAGCGAGAATCGGAATACTGCAGTAATTTTAAAGTTCGCAGACTTCATAGTTATTATTGCTAAATGTTTGAAATAATTGGACTAGTTGAATGGAATGGACCAACTAAAGACTGACGCAATGTTGAGTGGTAGAAGAGTAGCGTATACTACAGTAATGGAATTCTATACTTGCTGAATAAAAATACAATGGACTGAGAAAAACATAATAATAATATAATATAATAATATTTAATGAAAACTGTGTTAAATAAATATGTCCTTACTAATAACAGAAAAGGGTGCCTTTCGATGTGTACAGGAAATAACATACAGACAGTGCTGAATGGAATTGAGAAGTTGTATCTATTGCTACTTTTACGTAGATCAGGTCGGTGGAATATACAAAAGATTCAGAGGAAAAATTATCCTATTCTAAAAGTTTCATGCAGCTGCTTCGTCAAAATGATCTACATTGCTCGCTAAATGAACGACGTTTCGGTAGTGAAGCAAACGAAAGGGAGCCACAACTTTCGGAAAACTGTACTCCATTAGGGCTTGGTGGGCATATTTAGCAGCTGTGGTCTAATTGACTGTGGCATACTTTTTCTCGTACGTAACCGTTGCAAATTTGTTAACGTGAAGCAGGAGGCGTTCTCCTACAATTGCTTGCACTGACATTCATGCAGAGCTGTCTCTTTCGTTCAGATTTTGAAGCGTATTTTTATCAAAACAAACGTTGGCGGTAATTATTGACTACGCAAACAAAAATATCTAAGAGGATGTTTCATCTGCAGGCATGATTTTCGTATTCATCGAGAAGTGACACTATGCATCGATGTGGAATTGAGGAAGTAGTTAGCTAATGTGTTGGCCTAGATCAGGGCGTTGAAAGTGTCTATAAGTATTTGAAGTGCAGACTCTCCGAAGAATATAATTATGTACGAATTAATGAACTGGCAGAAAGACTAGGCAAGTTTTGGAACATATACAAAATCCTAATCAGAGAAAAGGACAAATTTCCTGTACAAGTACTGGAGCTTCCAAGAATGGTTCACTTGGTGTTGGGAAGAACACATGAAGAAAAATGTTGTTGGGCCATTCAATCACTATAACGTGTAACCCAGACTATAGGACATTTTTGACGTAGTGACTACGTAGAGGTAATGAGATTAATACAAGATAGTAAGACATGTCGGATAGCATCAGTCGAATTGAATAATCTTTGACTCGAAAACTAATTTTTTAAAAAAGAAGATTAAACATTTTCAGAAACTGGTGCTCGAGAATTCTCAGATATATGTCGTAAATCACGTCGCATGCAGTTGGGCATAAGAAATTTTTCAATCGCAGAATTTTTGTTGTTTCCCACCTCGATCTACTTAACGTCAGAAACGTACTTCGGACAACAGAAATCATTAGAAATATTAAGATATTTTTAGCCATGATACAAACACATTCCTCCCGATAAATGTCGGTGAAGTTCCTTAGTCAGTTACTTTCTACTATATATGCGTATATTGAATTTGCCGGATCTGGTACGACGAAATTTCACCCAAATAGTAGTGGCTACTAACCAGACGTGCTGCTTTCGCATGCTAACAACCCCATTAGGGTGACCATCAAAAAGAAAACCTTAAGAATTATTTTGTCTAAGCGGAGAATACTTAGGAGCGGATCATTTCCTCGTGTGCCTCCTTTCACATGGAGCAGAGGACTGGGTTATAGGCAACATACATTCCTTATGCACATGGCAGATGCCTGCACCCTTATCCCCTCATGGACATAACTCTTTATGAAACGACGTTTAGCGTCGCCAGGAAGCGTCAGAGAAGATTTAGCCTCTAACAAAAGTAGATGCAGGATGGCATATATGGGATGACGAGGCAGGCCATATTCAAGATCACGTGCACAGAGGCTGCTCAACAATGGACCAAGAAAAGACAAGAAAAAAAGACGATTTGGTAATTAACGAGAAGAAGCACGTAAGTTCTCTATTCTTCGTGTTCCGCTATTCAACCTAAGAAGAGAGGTCTGATCCATGCCCTGCGACTGTACACGATACTTTCGTCATAATGTCATATTCATACCGTATTTTGCCCAAGATAGTTTCTGTGGCAACAGTACACTTCGTTAACGCAGATGTCGCCTCCATACCTTGCTCATGTAGCAGAATGGAGCACTTGCTGCTACTTCCATACGTATTCAGCGAGGGGATGACAAAGCTGTTTGATGGAAGGCTTCCAATTTTTTGCCGATGTCTACGAATGGAAAACTGGAGCTAGGTATAACGAAGCAAAAAAGATAGACGTGAACCATCCCGAGAAAGCCTACGTACATCGAATCGGCTTCAGATTGTGACTCTGTGAATATACTACAACCCCAACGTATCATTCCCTTAGGGATTGTGAAAAAGAAGATTAGATCAATTAAATCACGCACAGAGGCATTTAAATAACCATTCTCCCTGAATGTAATGAGAAAGAAATTAAAAACTGGTACCATGGGCCATAACCTCCGCCGGCCCTGCGCAGTGATTTGCTGAATATATATGCGGATGTACACCTTCAACTACACGCACATCTTTACTCCGGTGTGTGGTACTTTGTGTCCAGTATCACTACCACCTTTTTCCCGTTCGAGTCGCGTATGGTCCGCGGGAAGAACGATGGCTGTTAATTTTATCTTCATGGTCTTTTCGTGAGATTTACGTAGGAGGAAGCAATTATTTCTTGCCGCTTCTAGGAATGGAGGCACCCGGAACCTTGAAAGTAGACCGTAACGCGATGCAGAGCGCCTCTTTTGCAGCGTCTGGCATTCGAGTTGGCTGGGCGTCTCCGTGACGTTTTCGCATTTAGTAAATGACCTTTTAACGAAGCATACTGCTCTTCCTACGTCCTCAATTATTTTCTGGCTGTATTCTAATCTGTGTCTTCCTCTCCAATTTTTGTCGTCTAGTACCATGGAAGCCATTCGCTGATGTCTTAACGGATGTCCTATCATTCTGTCCATCCTCCTTGTCAGTGTCTTCCATATATTCCTTTCCTCTTCGACTCTGTGCAAAACCTGCTCAATCCTTACCTTATCAGTCCACCTAATTTTCAACATTCGTCTGTAGCAACACATCTAAAACGCTTATATTCTCTTTTGTTCCGGTTTTCCCACAGTCCAGTTCATGCTGTGCTCCAGACGTACATTCTCAGAAATTTGTTCCTCAAACTAAGAATTACGTTTGACATTAGTAGACAGCTCTTGGCCAGAAATACCCTTCTTGCAAGTTCTAGTCTGCTTCTGATGTCTTCGTTGAGCCGTCCGTCGTGGGTTATCTTGTTTACTATAAAAAAATTCATCATAAGAATAAATCTTATGTAAACATTGCACTGTGTATTCTTCCACGTTTGCTGCAACCTCATTGGACTTTCGTTTCACGTGGGACTGCAGCCAAGCTGTCTCGAGTACTGTCAAGTACGATAATAAGGGTACGTTTTGTGTTGTGCGTTACGCGCACATCGACTTAGCGACAATACAGGACAACAGCTTTACCGGCGCATTTAACATGGGCAGCACTAGCCGGTCAGCTGGTACAACTAGCCAGCAGTGATGTGCCAGCTGCAGTTTACACGTAAAAAGAGACGAGCAGAGGAGCCATGCAGCTTCGAATTTCATTTAATTTTTAAGTAGAATGAATTAATACACTGCAAATCTCCCACAATACGCTCCTTAGACGACTACACGCAAACCGCAACACGTTATCAAATGGTTCAAATGGCTCTGACAAGGGAACCTCCCCATCGCACCCCATTCAGATTTAGTTATAAGTTGGCACAGTGGATAGGCCTTGAAAAACTGAACACAGATCAATCGACGAAACAGGAAGAAGTTATGTGGAACTATGAAAAAATAAGCAAAATATAGAAACTGAGTAGTCCATGCGCAAGATATGCAACATAATGGCCAGAGTTAAGACAGGAGCGCCGTGGTCCCGTGGTTAGCGTGAGCAGCTGCGGAACGAGAGGTGCTTGGTTCAAGTCTTCCCTCGAGTGAAAAGTTTAATTTTTGATTTTCAGACAATTATCAAAGTTCAGGCACTCACACATAATCAAATTCGCTCTCCGATATTCCAGGACATGTTCAGATTTCCTTGGACATATGCAGGATTTGATGGTCTACACACGGAAAAATTTGAAAACGTTAAAAACATATATTTTGACAGAGCACAGGGAAAACTGTGCGACTGTGAAACTGTTGCATTCATTTGTTGTAGTTAATGTGACAAACTCTTATGTTTTCATCACTTTTTTGGGAGTGATTATCAGATCCCCAAGAAAATCTAAATGCGGGCAAGGTAGAAGGATCTTTTTACCCATTCGACAAGTGTACAAGTTAGGTGGGTCGACAACATATTGCTGTCATGTGACGCACATGCCGTCACCGTTGTCGTATAGAATATATCAGACGTGTTTTCCTGTGGAGGGATCGGTTGACCGATGACCTTGCGATCAAATGTTTTCGGTTCCTATTCGAGAGGCACGTCCTTTCGTTTACCAATCGCACGGTTTTGCGGTGCTGTCGCAAAACACAGACGCTAAACTTATTACAGTGAACAGAGACGTCAATGAATTAACGGACAGATCATAACTTAAAAATAAGTAAACTTTTCACTCGAGGGAAGACTTGAACCAAGGACCTCTCGTTCGGCAGCTACTCACGCTAACCACGGGACCACGGCGCTCCAGTGTTTACAATAGCCATAGTGTTGCCTATACTGCGCATGGACTACTCAGTTTGTATATTTTGCTTATTTTTTCATAGTTCCACACAACTTCTTCCTGTTTTCTCGATTGATCTGTTTTCAGTTTTTCAAGGTCTACCCACTGTGCCAACTTACAACTAAATCTGAGGGGGGTGCTATGGGGAGGTTCCCTTGTGAGCACTATGGGACTTAACTTCTGAGGTCATCAGTCCCCTAGAACTTAGAACTACTTAAACCTAACTAACCTAAGGACATGACACACATCCATGCCCGAGGCAGGATTCGAACCTGCGACCGTAGCGGTCGCGCGGTTCCAGACGTAGCGCCTACAACCGCTCGGCCACTCGGGCCGGCCAACACGTTATCGTTTACAATTAATTTACTATTGTAATTAAAAACAAGAATGATGGAAATTCCTGACTTAACCACAGGTTAATTTTTCTGCATAAGCTGTAAGAGTGTACTGAAGGATTTCACCATACAGTTAAATACTGAAGCCACTGAAGGCATTACAGTCAGTAGTCTAGTAATCTCTTAGCACCTTCCTTATCCGAATACGAGAAATACATTTCAGTTCTGGAAGTGGCGCCTGCTACGTTGATAACTAGCCTGTCAACAACAGAATCTACGAAGCCAATCAAGCGCAGCATTTTCTATTCGTATGTTATGACGAGCCGTTCTATACCCCGCCAACGTTCTGCAGTGCCGTGTGGGAAAGCTGCGAGCGTTAGTTGCAGTACGTCTGGCAGCTTAACAGTCTTGTTACTTGTCGGGCCAAATACGCAGTTTGGCTCCAGATCAGTTCTGTTGGGTTCATATTGAAACGGTACAGTAGCAAATATAAAACAAAATGCAGCATTTGTATGATGTTCTCGATGCTGTGAAAATAATTTTTTTTTATGTTTCTAAAATACTTATCAACCTCTGTAGTATAAAACGATGTATATAGTCCAAATAAGAGGATGTGAGTAATTGCCTTAAAAGTTAAATTGTTACATTTCTTAATTTAATCAACTTTTATGAACAGTCTTTCATAAAACATCGATAATTAAGAATTTGTATTTGAAATGGAAACAGGAATTTCTCTTCCAGTATGTAATTAGAAATAATTAGACGTGCATTATTCATAAAAGATGATGATGAGTTTTATAATTATGAAATGTGCGTATTTCAAACTGAACGACATGAAGAAAATGATAATGGGGAGGTTTATAGCTATGCACGAATAACGGCATATTGTTCACCGACTACGCTACACGTTCAAACTGGGTTTGCTTATCCACTGCATTGTGTATAGCCAGCGAAAACTTCAAAGCCGATTATCTCCCTAAATTTATGAAAAACCTTAAGAACAGCATATTTTTCGACTCTTTTTAACCATGTTCCATGCGCGTATTTCACTACGGAACAGAAAGCAGCCTCAGCCATTTTTATACTGCGCATGAATAGCGCGAAAATCAGAGCACAACGCAGCAGAGGTTGTGACTGTACACGATTTTTGAAATTAAAGCTATGTAACTAAAGCGTGATTAAGAAAAATGTTAATGGATGTTAATACTTCTGATTATCTTAAAGTTTCATTTAACATAACTTAGTAATAAGCTATATAATACATTAGTAGGACCTACTTTCGAGAGTGTAACAACACCAGTGAACGCGTGCTACGACTTCTGACCAGTTATCACGTTTCTGTTTGTTTACATGAGGGTTATTCTTACCATGAACGGTTTATAGATAGTAGAATTCCTTAACTTTATCTACTTAGTGGCCGTCAATTCTGATGTTAAGTTTCTCGGTGCTCTCATTTCTACTAGATCTCATTACTTAAATCAGCAAATAGTATCTTTGACATCCTTTCACCTTGAATTTTAATTCCACGCCTGAACCTTTCTATTTCCATCTTTGCTTCTTCGATTTACAGATTCTGCAGTAGGGGCGAAATAGCAAATCCCTGTCTTACATCATTTTTAACTTGAGCACATCGTTGTTGGTCGTCCAATCTTATTATTCCCTCTTGGCTCTTGCACATTTAGTGTATTATCCATCTCTCCTTATAGCTTACCCTTGTTTTTCTCAGAATTTCGAACATCTTCCACGATTTTACATTGACAAACGGTTTTTTCTGGTCGACAAATCCCCTGCGTGTCTCTTCACTTTTCTCTAGCCTTGCCTTTATTATCAATCGCAAGGCCAGAATTGCCTCTCTGTCGCCTTTACCTTTCCTAAAATCAAACTGATAGTCTTCTAAAACATACATAATTTTCATTTCCATTCTCCTGTATATTATTGATGTGAGCAACTTGGCTGCATGAGCTGTCAAGCTGATTATCGATAATTCTCGCACTTGCAACCTACGGAATTGTGTGGACGATATTTTTCCGAAAATCAGATGGTGTGTCGGCAGACCCATACATTCTACACACCAACGTCGACAGTCGGTTTATTGCCACTTCACCCAATAATTTTAGAAATTCTGCTGGAATGTTAACGATCCCTTCTGGCTTCTCTTAAATCCAATTCCAATACTAGATCCCCTATTTTTTTCTAAATCGACTCCTGCTTCTTCTTCTATCAATCAGACCAATCGTCCCCTTCATAGAGGTCTTCGACGTATTCTTTCCACCTATCCGCTCCCTCCTCTGCATTTAACAGTGGAACTCCCGTTACACTCTTAATGCCACCACCATGAATTTTAATTTCACCGAAGATTGTTTTGACTTTCCTGCATGCTGAGTCACTCCTCCCATTAATCATTTCGCTTTTTACATTTTTCATACAGCCATTTTGTCTTAGCTTCCCTGCACTCCCTAATTCTTTCATTCCTTAGAAATCTGTATTTCTTTGTTATGGAATTTCACTGAATCTTTTGTACTACCTTCTTTCATCGATCAACTAAAGTGTTTCTTCTGTTACCAATTGTTTCTTCCCATTTACTTTCTTTGATTTTATGATTTTCTTTCCAGCATCTGTGATTGTCGTTTTTAAAGATGTCCATTCCTCTTCAACTGTACTAGCTACTGAGCTGTTCCTTATTGCTCTGTCTATAGCCTTAGAGAACTTCAAGCTTATCTCGTCTTTCCTTAGTACTTTCGTACCCCACTTCCTTGTGTATTGATTCTTCCTGACTAATCTCTTGAACTTCGGACTAGTCTACATGGTGAATTGAGTCAATATCTCCTCCTGGGTACGCCTTACAATCCAGTGTCTAATTTTTTAATGTCTGTCTGAGCATCATGTAATCTAACTGAAATCTTCCCGTATCATCCGGCCTATTCCTTGTATACCTCCTCTTGGGATTATTGTACAGAGTATTCGCTAATACTAGCTGTATTTCATTAGAGAACTCTTTTAGTCTTTGTCCACTCTCGTTCATTATTCAAAGCCCATATGAATACACCAAGCAGATTCAGAAGGATGTAGGTTGCAGTAGGTACTGGGAGATGAAGAAGCTTGCACAGGATAGAGTAGCATGGAGAGCTGCACCAAACCAGTCTCAGTACTGAACACCACAACAACAACATTCTCCTGTAACAGTTTCTTCTACTCCTTCCTCTACAACAGCATTCCACTCCCCCATGACTATTAGATTTTCATCTCCTCTTACGTACTGTATTACCCTTTAAGTATCCTCATATAAGTTCTCTATCTCTTCAGCTATTGTCGATTCTGATAAGATCAACCCAGCCACTGAAATGTTCACAATAACACACTCTCTGCCCTACCTTTGCATTCATAACGAATCCTACGCAAGTTATTCTATTTTCCGCTGATGTTGATATTGCTCTATACTCATCTGACCAGAAATCCTTGTCTTCATTCCACTTCACTGCACTGACCCCTCCTATATCTAGATTGAGCCTTTACATTTCCCTTTTTAGATTTTGTAGCTTTCCTATCACATTCATGGCAACGGTCTTGCCGCAGTGGATACTCCGGTTCCCGTGAGATCACCGAAGTTAAGCGCTGTTGGGCGTGGCCGGCACTTGGATGGGTGACCATCCAGCCGCCATGCGCTGTTGCCATTTTTCGGGGCGCACTCAGCCTCGTGATGCCAATTGAGGAGCTACTGGACCGAATAGTAGCGCCATCGGTCAAGAATACCATCATAACGACCGGGAGAGCGGTGTGCTGACCCCATGCCCTTCCTATCCGCATCCTCCGCTGAGGATGACGCGGCGGTCGGATGGTCCCGGTAGGCCACTCGTGGCCTGAAGACGGGGTGCTTTCTATCACATTCAGGCTTCAGACAGACCACGCCCCGAGTCGTAAAACGCTATCCTTTCGCTGTCATTGAGTCTTTTTCTCATGGTAATCCCTTGGAGTCCCCTCCTGGAGTTCCGAATATGGGTTATTTCTGAAGCTTTGCCCAATAGAGAGGTGATCATGACACTTTTTGAATTACACGCCACTTGTCCTGTGGATACACAGTATGTGATACCTGGTACGGATCCCATACTGATGACCAAAATTCGAGTATTCGTGAAACGAGTGTTCTGTTAGCCGACGGACATTTCATGAGAATTTTTCCAATAAATCTCGGTGTGGCATCTGCCTTACAATTAATTTCATGTGGTCGTTCCATTTTCGAGAAATTTTTGGAAGTAACTGCTTCCAATGATTCTTCAGCAATTTTGTGATCATACAATAAGTCTTATACCTATGTATTTTCAATGCGTTACATTTGTTTATGTTGAGGATCAATTGCCACTCGCTGCCCGAAACGTCGATCCTCTCTTTCTACGATGGCATCATCCGCCAAAAGCCTCTGAATTTACGACGTTATCTAATACGTCGTTTGTGTATATTGTCAAACCAATGGTGATGTAACACTTCCTTGGGACACGCCCTAAGTTACGTTTACGTTTGAAGATTTCTCTCCATTCAGAATGACGGGGTATATATTGTTGGCTACAAACTGTTCAGTCTAGTCACTAATTTATTATAATATTCCATACGCTCGTATTTTGTTTAGCAAGCGGCAGCGAGAAACTATATCTAATGCCTTTCAGAAGTCAAGAAACACGCTATCTTCCTGGGGGCCTATATCTATTGCTTTCTGTGTCTCGTGGACTGAGAGAGCTGGGTTTCACGCGATCATGGTTTTTGGAAACCACGTTGGTCCCTACAGAGGAGATTTCGGCATTCCAGTAGTTTCATAATACGCGAGCGTAAAACATATTTCAGAATTCTACAACAGACCGATGTCAGAGATGTAAGCCTAGAGCCTTGTGCGTCTGATCGACCACCTTTCTTGAAAACGGGAATGATAGTAAATGCAGAACGTGGAACTAGTAGTTTTGCTGTTCCCCAGTTTCAGCTGATACGAAAAATTTTTAAAAGTATGTACAGATTCTTGTTTATTGACTGCAATGATACATTTAACTAGCTGTATGTGTTTCTTCATCAGTCCATATTAGTAACTTTTCCAACAATGCTTCATTTTTATTACACTTACATAACAAATCACAAAGGATGCGTCGAAAGAAACGCAGAAAGAGGGGTCGATTGGAGCTTTCGCAGTTTTGCCAGAGGCGCCGTATCATTCAGTACGCTGCTGCTCTGATGTGAATCACTTCTGGGTAAAATTTAGAGGGTGTTTAACTGGCAAAAGGACTGATCTTTGAACGTGATGACGGTGAGCTACTTCAGCACAAGTTATTGGTTTCCCTATTCGTTTTTGTATTTATTAAAACCAGATCATGCCTAGAATTAGCTGCAATCTAGAGTTGACAGTGCATTTCCTGAAAGGTATCTCGGAAAAAATGTAGAAATAAGAGTTACTTCTCTTCTAGATCTTTTTCGAGATTCCATCGAGGAAATATCCCGTCACCTCCCGACTGCAACTAATCTTAGGAGTGAAGTTAGTCTCATAAGTGCTGAGAGAAAGGAGTGCCGAGGTTGGTAGATGGCTAATCAGCTGTTTATCTTTATGATTTTATTTTTTATTCTCGTTTTTATTTTTTTGTGTCATCTGTCTTCTGACTGGTTTGATGCGTATCTTCACGAATTTCTCGCCTGTACAAATCTCTTTATCTTACAGTACCACTTGCAGCCTATGTCTTTTCCACGCCGATTCTGCAGAGCACCTCATTCCTTACGTTATCAGTCCACCGAATTTTCTACATTCTTCCTTAACACCACATCTGAAATGCATCGATTCTCTTCTTTTCCTATCTCCTCGCAATCCATGTCTCACCATAAAGTGGTGTTTTCCAATCGTATATTCTCGGAAATATCTTCCTCACATTAAAGCCTATGACCGATACTAATACACTTCTCTTGGCCACAAATGCCGCTTTACTACTCTGATTTTTACGTCTTCATTACTCGGTCCGCCATGGGTTATTTTGATACCTAAGCAGCAGAATTCCTTAACTTCGCGACCACTACTCACCAGATTAAGTTTCGCTGTGTTTTCATTCCTGCTAATACTTGGTCGTGGGGTAGCGTCTTTGATTCATGGTCCAAACGTCTTCGGTTCCTGGTTAGAATCTCGCCACTGCTTAAATTTTGATTAATAAGTACCACTGGTGGCCGAAGACTTCGGCATAATAAGTCACCCTCATTCTGCCAACGGCCTTGTCAAAGAGTGCGGAGGAGCGGACAGAGGTTCAGGGCACTCTCTTGTCCTAGGGGTGGGAAACTGCTCCTGGAGGTGGAAGAATCAACAAAGATCAACGGCACGACGATGCAAAAGGCAATGGAAACCACTGCATTAAAGATACGGAACGTGTAATGGAAAAAGTGCCATGATGATCTCTTCTTTGGCAAAAGATTCGGGAACAGTCCCCCATTCGAATCTCCGAGAGGACCTCCCAACGGGGTGGTTACCATGAGGAAAAGATTGAATAGTCAACGAAATAATAACATTCTACGAGTCGGGGCGTGGAATGTCAGAAGCTTGAACGTGGTACGGAGATTATAAAATCTTAAAAGGGAAATGAAAAATCTCAGTCTAGATATTGTAGGAGTCAGTGAAGCGAAGTGGAAAGAAGACAAGGCTTCTGGTCAGATGAGTATCGGTGATATCAACAGCAGCAGAAAATGGTATAACGGGAGTAGGATTCGTTATGAATAGTAAGGCAGGGCAAGGAGTGTGTTACTGTGGACAGTTCAGTGACAGGGTTATTCTTATCAGAATCGACAGCAAACCAACACCGACACGATAGTTCAGGTATACATGCCGACATCACATGCTGAATATGAAGAGCAAATGGCTCTGAGCACTATGGGACTTAATATCTATGGTCATCAGTCTGAATATGAAGAGATAGAGAAAGTGTATAAGAATGTTGAAAGGGTAATACAGTATCTAAAGGGAGATGAAAATCTAATAGTCATGGGGTACTGGAATGCAGTTGTAGAGGAAGGAGTAGAAGAAAAGGTTACAGGAGAATATGGGCTTGGGACAAGGAATGAGAGAGGAGGAAGACTAATTGAGTTCTGTAGGAAACTCCAGCTAGTAATACCTAGTACTCTGTTCAGGAGGAGGTATATTTGGAAAAGAACGCGTGATACAGGAAGATTTCAGTTGAATTACATCATGATCAGAGAGAGATTCCGAAATCAGATACTGGATTGTAAGACGTAGCCAGGAGCAGATATAGACTCAGATCACAACATAGCAGTAATGAAGAGTAGGCTGAAGTTTAAGACATTAGTCAGGAAGAATCAATACGCAAAGAAGTGAAATACAAAAGTACTAAGAAATGACGAGATACGCTTGAATTTATCTAATGCTATAGACAGAACAATGAGGAACAGCTCAGTAGCCTGTACAGTTGAAGAGGAATAGACATCCCTATAAAGGGTGACAAGAGATGTTGGAAAGGAGAACATAGGTGCAAAGAAGGTAAATGCGAAGAAATCTTGGGTAACACAAGAAATACTTCAATCCATCGATGAAAGGAGGAAGTACAAAAATGTTCCGTGAGACTCAGGAATACAGAAATACAAGTCACTGAGGAACGAAATCAATATGAAGTGCATGGAAGCAAAGAGGGAATGGCTGCATGAAAAAAGGGAAGAAATCGAAAAAGAAATGATTCTCGGTAGAACTGATCAGCATACTGGTACGTCAAAACGACCTTCGGTGACAGTAAAAGCAGGGGTGATACCATTAAGAGTGCAACCGGAATTCCACTGTTAAAAGCAGAGGAGAGAGCAGATAGTTGGAAAAAATACGTTGAAAGCCTCTATGAAGGGAACGATTTTTCTGATGTGATAAAAGAAGCAACAGGAGTCAATTTAGAAGAGATAGGGGCCCCAGAATTAGAATCAGAATTTGAAACAGCTTTAGAGGACTTAAGAACAAATAAGACAGAAGGGATGGATAACATTCCATTAGAATTTCGAAAATCGTTGGGGGAAGTGGCAACAAAATTATTCAGGTTGGTGTGTAGACTGTATGAGTCTGGCGACATACCATCTGACTTTCGGAGAAACATCATCCACACAATTCGGAAGACGGCAAGAGCTGAGAAGTGCGAGAATTACCGCACTATCAGCTTCACAGCTCATGCATCCAAGTTGCTGACAAGAATTATATACAGAAGAATGGAAAAGAAAATTTAGGAAGCACTAGATGACGATCAGTTTGGCTTTAGGAAAGGTAAAGGCACGAGAGAGGCAATTCCGACGTTGCGGTTAATAATGGAAGGAAGACTAAACAAAAATCAAAACACGTTCATAGGATTTGTTGACATTTTCATGGTTCGACAATGTATAATCGTGCAAGATGTTCGAAATATTGAGAAAAATGGGGTAAGCTATAGGGAGAGAGCGTCATATACAAAATGTATAACAGCTAAGAGGGGATAATGAGAGTGGACGACCAAGAACTGTGCTCGTATTAAAAAGGGTGTAAGACAAGCATGTAGTCTTTCGCCCCTGCTGTTCAATCTGTACATCGAGGAAGCAATGATGGAAATAAGAGAAAGGTTCACGTGTGGAATTAATATTCAAGATGAAAGGGTATCAAGGATACGATTCGCTGATGACATTATCATCCTGAGTGAAAGTGAAAAAGAATTACATGATCTGCTGAATGAAATGAACAGTCTAATGAACACATAGACTGAGAGTAAATCGAAGAAAGACGAAGGTAATGAGAATTAGTAGAAATGAGAACAGCGAGAAACTTAACATCAGGTTCGGTGGTCTCGATGTAGAGGAAGTTACGGAATTCTGCTACCTAGGCAGTAAAATAACGAGTGACGGACGGACCAAGCACGACATCAAAAACAGACTAGCAATGGCGAAAAGGGCATTCCAGGCCAAGAGACGTCTACTAATATCAAATACCAGCCTTAATTTGAGGAAGAAATTTCTGAAGATGTACACCTGAAGTACAGCATTGTATGGTAGTGAAACATGGACTGTGGGAAAACCGGAACAGTAGAGAATCGAAGCATTTGAGATGTGGTGTACAGACGAATATTGAAAATTAAGTGAACTGATAAGGTAAGGAATGAGGAGGTTCCGTGCGGAATCAGAGAGGAATGAATATGTAGAAAACACTGTTAAGGAGAAGGGATAGAATCATAGAACGTCTGTTAAGGCATGAGGGAATGACTTCCACTGTACTAGAGGGGCCTGTAGAAGGCAAAAACTGTAGTGGCAGACAGAGATGGGATTACATCCAGCAAATAGTAGAGGACGTAGGTTGCAAGCGCAACTCTGAGGTGAAGAGGTCACCGCAGGAGAGGAATTCGTGGTGGGGTGCGTCAAACCAGTCAGGAGACTGATGAGCCAAAAAAAATTTCTTATTGCTGTCGTCTTTCTTCGATTTACTCTCACTTCATATCCTGTGCCCGTTAGACCGTTCACTTCATTCCACCCGTGGTTTAGTGGTAGATTCTGGTTAATAATCAAAACAACCTCGGTCCTTTGATCGAAGCACGCCACCACTAAAATTTTTAATAAAAATCATCAGCAGTGGCGACCGAAGAATTCAGGCATTAGAAGTCAACCTCAGTTTGCTAACGGCCTTCTTAAAGAGGATGGAGGATCAGACAAAGGTTCAGCGCTCTCTATCGCCTTTGTGGTGGGAAACTACCCCTAAAGCTGAACGATCAACAGTGGTCAACAGCATGACCATGCAGAAGGCAATGGAAACCACTGCATCAAAGACCATAATATGTATACACATGACATGTGGCCTGTAATTGGGAAAGTGTCATGTTGGTTTCTCCATTGCCAAAAGATTCCGGACCAGGAGGATTTCGGGAGGAGACTACCAAGGGGGAGGTGGCCTTGGGAAATTGGGCTTGGACTCAACTGTATCACCACTAAAGCGAGGTGGAAGCATGATTACGCGCCCGCTTACTTGTGACTAATTATGTACTGGGTAACTGATGAGGAACAGTGACATTGTGGACAAGAATTATCGTAGGCAATGATGGACGGCATGATATATAGTACCTAGATAATAGAGATGGAGTGGTATATTTCTGACGAAAAATGGTACAAATTTAATTACATGGGATATCAGGATGAGAGATATACGTAACTTTCCAATTTGACCCATGTCAGACTCCCAGATGTAGGTTCTTACTAAGGATTTGCCCATGTCAGGTGTTAATGCACATTTTTCATGCTGGGTAACAAATTTTGAGCAGTCCTTGAGGCATACTGTCCCACTCCCCCTCTGACGGCAGCTTTCAGACCTATCAAGGGTAGGCAAGGGCCTGTTCATTGAGAAACAGGTCAGTCAAGAGCATCCCGGGGATGCTCTAAAGGGCTTAGGTCGGGGGAATAGGCAGGTTGTTCCTCACGTTCAATGCCTTCACTTTGTAATGTGTCCGGCACCTCAGTGGTCCTGTTGGGGGACATTGTCTTCCATAAAAAGAACGTCGAGGTCTACGGTAGCCCTAAACAGAGGGACATGATCCACAATAATCTCCATACAGTAACTTATGTGCTGTAACAGTATGTTGGCAAAGATCTGCGGAGGCGCTCGGCCATTCTGCTTAATGCCTACCACACCATAATGCCTAGGCTCTGCGTATAAGGCTCGTGAATATTCTGTGGTGTATTGTGTGTAAAGTGTTTGTGCCTTTCTTTCCACACTAATTGGTGGCCAGAACTGCTAGCCACAGGAAGCGGGATTCGTTGTCGAAAATTACAGTCAACGACTGTTGCTGACCCCAACATACATTCTCCCTGCAACCAACAAACTATTTCTCGAGGAACGTGTTGTTGAAGTAGGTTGCATTTGATTTCTGGGTACGCGGCCGCTACGGTCGCAGGTTCGAATCCTGCCTCGGGCATGGATGTGTGTGATGTCCTTAGGTTAGTTAGGTTTAAGTAGTTCTAAGTTCTAGGGGACTGATGACCTTAGAAGTTAAGTCCCATAGTGCTCAGAGCCATTTGAACCATTTGAGCCATTTCTGGGTGTACAAAGCAGCCTGATTTAATCACCGCAAAATGGTTGTGGGAGAGACAAGTGTACTGGTAGTTGTTGCAAGGTTTTCAGACATCAGTTAGATGTCAACTCTTTTTGGCCTGCCGCACTGTGTAGCCGTGCGGTCAAAGGCGCCTTGCCGCGATTCGCGCGGCTCCATCAGTCGGAGGTTCGAGTCCTCCCTCAGTAATGGGCGTTTGTGTTGTCCATAGCGTAAGTTAGTTTAAGTTAGGTTTAGTAGTGTGTAAGCCTAGGGACTGATGACCTCAGAAGTGTGGTCCCATAGAACTTACCACAAAATTCAATCCTTTTGGCCACCAGGGCTATGTGCAGTGTGATGTTGCACCCACGATGACTGGCACGCCTTCGCATTGCTTCGGCGGCCTTTTTATGGTGACAATTTTGGACAGAACCATTACTGTGGCGACAGCGGTGACCTTTCGACCGTCTTCGAGGCACCAACCTGCTCGTTCACTATCGTAGGAACCTAAATGATGGCTTGCAGACATGTTGTCGAACCACATGGAAATTCGAACTAATCGTTTCCACAACAACCTTCGTCAGACACCGTACGGCTTCAACTGTGGACATGCT
The DNA here is from genome assembly GCF_023864275.1 of Schistocerca cancellata. Classification (NCBI taxonomy): domain Eukaryota; kingdom Metazoa; phylum Arthropoda; class Insecta; order Orthoptera; family Acrididae; genus Schistocerca; species Schistocerca cancellata. Next base: position 211,735,208 of record NC_064634.1, read on the forward strand.
TCACTGAAGCTAGCACCTCCCGCACTTTACATATCCTTTTACTATCAGTGGGTGGTTGTTCCGTAGCAATTGGCAGTTGTCCCTAAGCAACCGTCACCTGTTCCTTAGCTATTGTCAAGCAGTGGTCATTGGCACACATTCTTAGTTCTTGCTGGCTACTATGAGACGACATGTTCTTCCCCCTGATGAATACAAACATTGTAAGTAGGCTGTTTAGATTTTTATATGGGTAATGCCACGTAGCGCTCTGTATGAAAATCTCTGGCTGTGCTGTGTGCAGTCTGTGGCTAGTTTGCGTTGTTGCCTGCCATTGTTGTCATGAACTGCTATAGCTGGATGTGAACAGCGCGTAGCGTTGCGCAGTTGGAGGTGAGCCGCCAGCAGTGGTGGATGTGGGGAGAGAGATGGCGGAGTTTTGTAATTTGTCATGACCTGATATATACATTATGACTTTTGATGATATTAAGGTAAATACAGTGTTTGTTCTCTATTAATATCTTTCATTTGCTAACTATCCCTATCAGTAGTTAGTGCCTTCAGTAGTTTGAATCTTCTATTTAGCTGGCAGTAGTGGCGCTCGCTGTATTGCAGTAGTTCCAGTAACGAAGATTTTTGTGAGGTAAGTGATTTGTGAAAGGTATAGGTTAAAGTTAGTCAGGGCCATTGTTTTGTAGGGATTATTGAAAGTCAGATTGCGTTGCGCTAAAAACATTGTGTGTCAGGTTAAGCACAGTCGTGTATAAATTGATCTAAGGGGACGTTTCAACATAAATGGAAACGATCGTTTGCGAAGAATGCGCCGCCCAAGAGGAAGGGAGCCCGCCGAGCTCGGCAGTGCATCAGAAGCTGCGCCCCCTAGCCGCGGCGTGCCCTTTGCGGAATGCCGCTCGCGTTGGTCAGCCGCCGCCTGTGAAAGCTGCGCGACGCTCATCTCCAGTTTCCTCCTTTCGCGCCAGAGCGCCCTGCACGCGGTGCGTGGCCCGCATCTCGTATGGTATGGCGTCACGAGAGCTGAGCCTCCTGGCGTAGAATAACGCTCGACCAGGAGGCGCCGCCCTCTGCCCACTCTCGCAAATTTACTGCCCACCCCGGCTCCGCAGAGATTAATATTCAGCACGTTGCCCGACGGGCGCAAAGCAGGGGCACTCGCGAATGCGCCTGATGCGTTAGGTCGTCTGCGCAGTTGCGCCACTTCTTCGGCTGACACTCCTCGGAGAGTTTATGGCTGAAGGGAAGGCTCGGGACGTAACGAGACGTGATCATTAGTAGCCGCAGGCTACTACACCGTGCTGGCCTGACCTACTGATGCTTCGCTCTACTGCTTACTGTGATATACTTCCACAGAACTCACCGCTCTTTTCGTATCTCGATATCGGTCGCGATCATTCGATCTACACTCCTGGAAATGGAAAAAAGAACACATTGACACCGGTGTGTCAGACCCACCATACTTGCTCCGCACACTGCGAGAGGGCTGTACAAGCAATGATCACACGCACGGCACAGCGGACACACCAGGAACCGCGGTGTTGGCCGTCGAATGGCGCTAGCTGCGCAGTATTTGTGCACCGCCGCCGTCAGTGTCAGCCAGTTTGCCGTGGCATACGGAGCTCCATCGCAGTCTTTAACACTGGTAGCATGCCGCGACAGCGTGGACGTGAACCGTATGTGCAGTTGACGGACTTTGAGCGAGGGCGTATAGTGGGCATGCGGGAGGCCGGGTGGACGTACCGCCGAATTGCTCAACATGTGGGGCGTGAGGTCTCCACAGTACATCGATGTTGTCGCCAGTAGTCGGCGGAAGGTGCACGTGCCCGTCGACCTGGGACCGGACCGCAGCGACGCACGGATGCACGCCAAGACCGTAGGATCCTACGCAGTGCCGTAGGGGACCGCACCGCCACTTGCCAGCAAATTAGGGACACTGTTGCTCCTGGGGTATCGGCAAGGACCATTCGCAACCGTCTCCATGAAGCTGGGCTACGGTCCCGCACACCGTTAGGCCGTCTTCCGCTCACGCCCCAACATCGTGCAGCCCGCCTCCAGTGGTGTCGCGACAGGCGTGAATGGAGGGACGAATGGAGACGTGTCGTCTTCAGCGATGAGAGTCGCTTCTGCCTTGGTGCCAATGATGGTCGTATGCGTGTTTGGCGCCGTGCAGGTGAGCGCCACAATCAGGACTGCATACGACCGAGGCACACAGGGCCAACACCCGGCATCATGGTGTGGGGAGCGATCTCCTACACTGGCCGTACACCACTGGTGATCGTCGAGGGGACACTGAATAGTGCACGGTACATCCAAACCGTCATCGAACCCATCGTTCTACCATTCCTAGACCGGCAAGGGAACTTGCTGTTCCAACAGGACAATGCACGTCCGCATGTATCCCGTGCCACCCAACGTGCTCTAGAAGGTGTAAGTCAACTACCCTGGCCAGCAAGATCTCCGGATCTGTCCCCCATTGAGCATGTTTGGGACTGGATGAAGCGTCGTCTCACGCGGTCTGCACGTCCAGCACGAACGCTGGTCCAACTGGGGCGCCAGGTGGAAATGGCATGGCAAGCCGTTCCACAGGACTACATCCAGCATCTCTACGATCGTCTCCATGGGAGAATAGCAGCCTGCATTGCTGCGAAAGGTGGATATACACTGTACTAGTGCCGACATTGTGCATGCTCTGTTGCCTGTGTCTATGTGCCTGTGGTTCTGTCAGTGTAATCATGTGATGTATCTGACCCCAGGAATGTGTCAATAAAGTTTCCCCTTCCTGGGACAATGAATTCACGGTGTTCTTATTTCAATTTCCAGGAGTGTATTATCCATATCAATTGCTTCGCATGATAACTTTTAACTTATTAGACTTGGCCACTGTTTCTATGTTTCGATACAGTGTATCGATACGTGGAACTGTTTCAGTGTTTCGGAACAGCTGTGGTTCACTGTTTCGAAACAGTGGTGTTTCATTCCGCCCCTGTCTCGGATAACAGGACCAGATTCGATCTCGAGCCAGACACAGATACTGTATCGTTGTTTCAAAATAAGGCTGTTTCAGTCCGCCTGTGCTTGTATCGAAACAGTGATGTTTCATTCCGCTCTGTGTCGGACGAGAGTCGGGCTTGGCACAGGTACTGAAACACAACATAACACTTCATGAAACACTTTCAAGAGTGTCGAAAAATTTTTGACAAGCAATAGCGTGAAGCTGAAGATATCCGAAAATAAAGCTTCGTTTCTAGCTGACTGTCCTACACTAACCAAACAATAAAACAACGCATACTATTCACATTCAAAATAATAAATATGTGAAAATCATTCAGTTAAATTACACTTTTTTATAACATACGCTTCTCTGTTCATGTACAGTAATCACATTAAGAAACGCAAATACGCCTACAACATTTTGAATAAAAAAAAGGCGTAGAGTGACAGTTATTAGACATATACATAAATTTGATGTAGGTATAATTGCAAGCAATCTGTTTGACGTATCACTGATATTGTAATTGTGGACAGGAAAGGCTGGGAAGCATGGTGAATTTATAGTAACGGTTCGAAAACCCTAGAAAGACAAAAAATTTTTCTGTTATAGTTTGTTATTTATTCGAATTATTTGTGAGTCTATAGTCACTGTGCCTATTATCCACAATGATTCCCTTTGTGTGAATGGAAATTAGCAGGATGGGTATACTACCCATACTAACAGAATATGGGAATCCCAGTAGCATATCCGTTGTTTCTGCAGTTTGCACCCACTTCCAGTTCCGTTTGTGGTAGTTCTTGTCTTCAGCTATGGCTGTCCTCAGCCAATTGAAAAGTATGAAAATCACACTACCCGAAAGCAGCGCATTTGCTGCAGGAAATACGACGCTGCCAAGACGCCTAAGTGATAGTTTAATGCTTTCTGCGATATGATTAGCGCTCTCGCACCTCATTTGTAAGTGATAGTTTCATGCTTTCTGCGATATGATTAGCGCTCTCGCACCTCATTTGTGTTTATATGGATGTACTTATAGAGTAGACATTTAAGATGATAAAATGTGTAGTTTTATTAGATTACAAAACACAAACTGTTTCACTGTTTCGAAACAGCGTATCGAAACATTACATTGTACTGTTTCATTTGTTTCGAAACAGTTACGTGTTCCAGTTTGACCATCTCTATAACTTATAATGCACCTCATTTGTGTTTATATGGATGTACTTATAGAGTAGACATTTAAGATGATAAAATGTGTAGGTTTATTAGATTACAAAACACAAACTGTTTCACTGTTTCGAAACAGCGTATCGAAACATTACATTGTACTATTTCATTTGTTTCGAAACAGTTACGTGTTCCAGTGTGACCATCTCTATAACTATAATGCTGCTGTAGCGTTTTATGGTGGCGACGGACTATTAATAAGACGATAAATATAAAATACCTGTGCGAGAGATAAATACTCTGTGGGAATTAAAGCATCTCCGTGCGGTCAGCCTACGTAGCGTAGCGGTAGCGTTACCGGTTACCATCAGGGGGCCCGAATTCGATTCCCAGCAGGGACTAGGTGTTGTGTGTACTCTATCATCATTGACTCTCAAGTCGCCGATGTGGCATCACCTGAAAAGGACTTGCGATACAGCGGCCGAACTACCGAGAATGGGGCTTCCCAGACAACAATGCCATACGATCATTTCATTTCCATCTCCGTGCGAACTCGATAACAAAGATATACAGACTGTATTAAGCTACTGCAAAGAGATAATTATTCCATGTTGGACAATGGAAGAGAGATGTTCTATATCGGATTGAGAGGAGATTGTTGAATGCCGCCATTAGGGCAGTAATCTATGTTTAATGGCATTGAAGAAACTAAATATAAAAGTAGAAAAGGAGTATCAGGTGTATAGAGTTCATAAGCCTTAATCATTTCTAAAGAAATATTCAGTGATTCTAAAGACGCAAGTCGTTCGGAAGTGTTGTGTAGTTTGGTGGTGCTAACCGGCAGTTTTACACGGTTTTGGGATTCGTCGAGAATATTTCTCCGAAGACGTAAATAATTTCACAAACTGAAGATGGACGCCTCATTCCATACACAGACACAGCATAGCACTTGGTTGTACCGATCGATTTAAGTAGAGCGATAAATTATCTTTAGCGATATCAGGTGAAGAAGTTCCAGGAAGCAGACTCAACGAGATCTGCTGCTGCGAAACAGTAAGTCATATAGACTTCATAATCACCGCAAACATAATGTAAAGGACTCAAATAAAAGCAGAAAACAGTAAAAAGGAATCGCTAAACCAAACCAAAAATAAAAAATTCAATTATTAATAAATAATATGCAATTACATTAATAAAACGCTCATTAAATAATAGAGAGAATAAAAATAAGAACCTCAAACTGCGTATCAAAAGCAAGTTCTGATGTAACGTGACACATACTTTCAGCCACTACATAAACTTGCTTGAAGTTATCCGTGCCTTTCCATATCCATCTTCTGTCTTTTATTTACTGTATTAGCTTTCTTCGTGTTCTTAAAGTTTTCATATTTGGTTTCTCTTTTAGAAATTCAGCCCAGCTTTCCTAAGATGTGTTGGAAATTTGAACCAGCTCTCATTCGCAGAGACCTAGAATGACAAAGTTTCCACACACAAATTCTGCACAGCACTGTACGAGATCCTTGCTGATCTTTATTTTGACACTTCTTTAAAAAAGCCTTTCGAAGCTATTACAATACCACAAACGAAACATAAAGTCAAAACCGCTCGATTCTGATAAAATATTTTAGTTAAATGGTATGTTATAATTACAACTAATTAATTAAAATATTTATAAACATAAATCTACACAGTCGACCTGTCAAAAGCTTAAATAATGATCTTTTGCTGAGCGGACCGCTGCGAGACGTACAGGAAAAGAGTCAATCTGGAAGGTACCGATAGGAACGCGGAGTAGTGCCGGCTGCCGTGCAGGGTCTGTTTGTACTAGATTTGTGGGTTAAGGACCCATGGCGAGAACAGCCCGGTTGAGATCGTACCACAGACTCGCGACTGGCTTTAAATCCGGGAACTTTGGTAGCCGCGAGAGTACGGTAAACTTAAGCTGGTTCGCTTCGAACTATGGATGTATACTTCGAGCTGTGTGATACGTTGCATTATTCTTCTGATAGAAGCCAACATGCTGAGGAAATACAAGCTTCATGTTGTGGTGAACATGTTCCCCAAGAATAGATTCGTGCCCGCATCTCGTGGTCGTGCGGTAGCGTTCTCGCTTCCCACGCCCGGGTTCCCGGGTTCGATTCCCGGCGGGGTCAGGGATTTTCTCTGCCTCGTGATGGCTGGGTGTCGTGTGCTGTCCTTAGGTTAGTTAGATTTAAGTAGTTCTAAGTTCTAGGGGACTTATGACCACAGCAGTTGAGTCCCATAGTGCTCAGAGCCATTTGAGCCAATAGATTCGTGCTTGTGCTGATCCACTGTGCTTTCCAGAATCAACAGACCACTCAGGAAATACCACGAAAATATTCCCCAGACCATAATGCTCCTTCCTCAGGCCTGGGTCCTTGCGACGATTGGTTCAAATGGCTCTGAGCGCTATGGGACTCAATTTCTGAGGTCATCAGTCCCCTAGAACTTAGAACTAACCTAACGATACCACATACATTCATGCCGGAGGCAGGATTCGAACCTGCGACCATAGCGGTCTCGCGGTTCCAGACTGTAGCGCCTAGAACCGCACGGCCACTCCGGCCCGCCCTTGCGACGATTGTGGCAGGGTGTTTGCTTTTCAGTCCGATAGAGCGTAAAACGTGATTCATCTGAAACAGTCACCTGTCGTCACTCAGTGGATGTCCAAATGCGGTTCTAGTGTGTAAATTCGCGCATTCATAGCCGATGGACAGCAGCAGTCAGCATGGTAAGTCAGGCACCTGCTGCGGAGGTCCGTAAGCAACGACTTTCGCTGAACGGTCGATTAATAGGCATTGTTGGTAGCCCCTTGGTTTGGGCGGACAGTTTCTCAACAGTTGCACGGCTACTCGCCGATACACATCTCCGCAGCTGTCGTTCACCCCCTTAAACTATGGCCCGCCGTTCACCAAGTTGCCTCGGTACCGGTTTTCCTTAGCGCTATTTACCTTACCACTGCGGCACGACACTTATTTAAATACTTAGCCATTTTGGAAATGCTTCCACTCCTGGTTCGAAAGCCAATAATCTTACCCCTTTGGACATCATTTTAATCGCCCCATTTCTACAATACGATAATAACTGCGATCTTCCGAGCGCTGCCCCGACACGCTTTATACAGGGTGTTACAAAAAGGTACGGCCAAACTTTTAGGAAACATTCCTCACACACAAAGAAAGAAAATATGTTATTATGTTTTATTACTTCTCTTCAAATCACATTAATCATGGATTGGAAACACACAGCAACAGGTCCACCGCTTGTGGTCTCGCGGTAGCGTTCTCGCTTCCCGAGCACGGGGTCCCGGGTTCGATTCCCGGCGGGGTCAGGGATTTTCACCTGCCTCGAGATGACTGGGTGTTTGTGTTGTCCTCATCATTTCATCATCATCCAGGAAAGTGGCGAAATTGGACTGAGCAAAAGGTTGGGAAATTGTACGGGCGCTGATAACCACGCAGTTGAGCGCCCCACAAACCAAACATCATCATCATCACACAGCAACAGAACGTACCAGCGTGACTTCAAATACTTTGTTACAGGAAATGTTCAAAATGTCCTCCGTTAGCGAGGACACATGCATCTACGCTCCATCGCATGGAATCCCTGATGCGCTGATGCAGCCCTGGAGAATGGCGTATTGTATCACAGCCGAGCACGAAGAGTCTCTACATTTCGTACCGGGGTTGCGTAGACAAGAGCTTTCAAATGCCCCCATAAATGAAAGTCAAGAGGGTTGATGTCAGGAGAGCGTGGAGGCCATGGAATTGGTCCGCCTCTACCAATCCATCGGTCACCGAATCTGTTGTTGAGAAGCGTAAGAACACTTCGACTGAAATGTGCAGGAGCTCCATCGTGCATGAACCACATGCTGTGTCGTACTTGTAAAGGCAGATGTTCTAGCA